>NC_057799.1:36272611-36281472 GCF_018294505.1 Triticum aestivum | reverse complement strand
AGTCGGCGGTGCTGGGCATAAGGGAATCCGACCTCGAAAGGGGGAACAACCGGACGATCAAAACCAACATGATCCGGATCTGATCTGAACCCCGAATTTGATTCGAAACATCACGATGCGGTTCGAGCGGAGGCCTGGCCCAGGCGAGCAGCGAAACAAACGCGAACGATGGACGGAATACCTGATGGGCCACAGCCCATTGAATGTCTGATGTTTTTGACGCCTTTGCATTATAGGAGAAAAAGAGGGTACAAGCCATAGAACGCTGGGCCGAAGCCCCAGGACTAGAAACAGGTCATCTACACAGGCGCATAGCCGAAAAACACAAAAAAAGAGCTACGGGAGCCCCCTACTACTCGCCAGGAACGGCAGTTCCTCTCGTGGCCTCATTGAAACACCGGATGTCATCTCTGATAAGCCTTGTCAGCGCCAACGTCGTCAGTTCCTTGTGTTCAAAAACTCTCCGGTTCCTCTCTTTCCATAGGTTCCATACGATGTATGCTCCCAGAGTGATCTCCTCCTTGGTTTTTTCTCTCGTTTCCCTGACAATGCTCAACACTGATCCCACCATTCTGAGACTGATTGTGCCATATCAGTAGTAGTCCACACCGCATTGTTTTGCTGCCGAAAATGGAAGTAAACCTCTCTTGCATATGAGCATTTCAGTGCTATGTGGCTGGCAGTTTCAGCTTCTTGGTCGCAGAGCTTGCATTGGTCATTGTTTGGCCAGCCTCTAGCCTGAAGGCAGTCGGCCGTCCAATTTCTGTTCTGTAACAACAACCAGATGTAGAATTTGACCTTCCCCTCCATCTTGCTCTTCCACACTCGTGCTAGTCCAGGCTTTTCAATTCTTGCGCAAAATTGTGCATCATAGGCTGAACATGCGCTGTAGGCAGCCGACGTTGTGAGGTTCCAAATGGCAGTGTCCCTCTTGACTGATAGGTTTATCATTTGCACCTCATGCCAAAGGTGCACAAACTGGTTCAGCTGTTTCTCCGTGTCCAATCGCTGCAGCCCTTGCATCCATTTGCCGTTGCGTAGCCCCTCTTTAACCGTAACTCTTTTGAAACCAGCAAGTTTAAACACATCAGGTGCCAGCACACTTGGCGAATTCCCGTTGAGCCATTTGTTCATCCAGAAGCTAGCAATGCTTCCGTCACCCAAACAGATCGTTGTGCAGCTTGAAAAGAGCTGCCTATCCGTGTCGTCACATGGTGTGGCAGATCCTTTCCATGGTCTCTCCTCATCTTGCCATTTAAACACTCCTATCTCAGCCTCAACGCCCGGCTAAAACACTCGATGTTTTTGATTCCTAAACCACCGTATTTCTTTGGCGTGCAGACCTGCCTCCAGTTTACAAGACTCTTTCCACCGATCGATCGGTCCTCAGCCTCCCAAAGGAATTTTTTTCTCAGCTTATCCACTTTTCTTATTAACCATTTGTCCGGGGAGAACACTGTCAAGAAAAAGGTAGCCGTAGCCGTGACCACTGAGTTGGTATACACCAATCTGCCAGCTCTATTCATCATCCGACCCCTCCTCGGGGCAAGCTTGCCCGCAATCTTATCAATTAGGGGTTGCATTTCCACTCTCTTTGGCCTTCTCACACCAAGTGGCAAACCAAGGTATTGGCATGGGAAGGCTCCCAGCTTCCCACCAAAGTCAGCCAACAGCGGTCCCAGATCAATCCCAGCACATGCCACAGGATACGCTACAGTCTTCTGGATATTTGCTCTTAGGCCCGAGGCATGAGCAAATAGATTCAGGATGGCCTGAATAGCTTTGATATCTTGAGACCGCGGGTTGATAAAAAGGGCCGCATCGTCGGCATAGAAACTGGACCTGAAGCACGCCATTCTGACAGTGAGGGGAGAGAGGACATTTCTCTGGGTGGCCAGCGAAAGCAATTTTTGGAGCGGCTCCATGGCAAGGATGAACAGCAATGGCGACACCGGATCCCCTTGCCGCAATCCACTTCTATGCAAGATCGGGGTGCCCGGCAAACCATTCAGCAGGACCCTGGTGGAGGAGGAGGATAGAATCAAAGAGATCATGTCCCGCCATCTTTGCCCAAAACCCATAGCCTCCATAACCTCAAGCAGAAAACCCCAACAAACAGAATCGAAAGCCTTGGCGATATCAAGCTTGAGGAATAAAAGGGGGGATTTGGCACTGTGCGCAGCCTTGATCACATTTTTGACATACAGGAAGTTGTCCTGGATTGAACGGCCGCAGATGAAAGCACTTTGATTGTGCGAGACAAGGTGCTTGATCTCAGGTGCCAAACGCATTGCTAACATCTTGCTCTGGGGATGCTGTGCATAAGACTTATTGGCCTGAAATCACTTGCATCATGCGCTCCCTCCTTTTTAGGCAGAAGCACCACATTTGCCGTGTTGATAATGTGCCAGCAGCGCCCTCTCAAACTATGGACAGAATTGACAGCAGCCAACATGTCCGTTTTGATTGTTTCCCAGCAATGCTTGAAGAAAGCCCCAGTGTACCCATCTGGCCCCGGTGCCTTTTCCCCATGTGTCTCTTGAATTGCAGCCAACAGCTCCTGCTCAGAAAAAGCCCCTTCCAGATGGCTCAGATCACGCCGCGGCAGCCCCAGCAACACCCAGTTGAGCCTGGCGGTACGAGTGAACGGCGCTCCGATGAGGTTCTTGAATCTATCGAACAGAATTTTGGCCTTGCCCTCATGCTCAAACACCGGGCCGTCAGCGCCGCTTAGATGGGGAATGTAATTTTTGCGCCGTCGCCCAGAGGCTCGCTGGTGAAAAAAACGAGTGCTCGCGTCTCCCTCTCTGATTTCAGTCATTCTCGATTTTTGCCGCCACCTTGCTCTGTCCACAGCCGCAAAGCCGAGCAATTTGGCCTTGAGCTGCGCCCGTAGCCCCCGCTCCGCCTCCGTAAGGGCCCGCTCCTCCTCCGCAAGGTCAAGCCCAAAGATCACATCACTGGCCAGTGCTGACATGAAAGCTGTCCAGCGCATTTTCTGCTTGTTCCATGCTTTGAGAGCCTTGGCCGTCCTCGAGAGCTTTGTGTGCAGCACACGGATGGGGTCGCGGGATTTCACCTCCTTTGACCACGCGCCTTGCACAATCTCCGCGAACTCGGGGCATCTTAACCAGTGATTCTCGAACCGAAAGGCCCTGCAATGCGACACATCCATTCTTCTCAGCACAAGCGGGCAGTGATCAGAGACATTGGTGGAGGCCGGCGACAGTTGAAAATGAGGGAACAAAGCCTCCCAATCACTAGTGACCATAACCCTGTTGATTCTGGTGAGCGTGGTGTTCTCTCTCTCATTTGACCAGGTGAATTTCCTCCCAAACAAAGGGAAATCAATCAGCTCAAGCTCATCAATCGCCGCTCTGAATTTCCCCATCAGCCGCAAGTTGATATTATTGTTGCTCTTGTCCCTCGCCCGGCAAATCATGTTAAAATCACCAAGAACCATCCAACATGACAGCATGTGCTGCTTAATCCGCTTTAGCTCATCGATGAACTCCATTTTGGCCTCCTCTGATAGCGGCCCATACACCCCAGATATTGACCAAGTCTTTCCGTCAGATTTGTTCCTTACAGTACCCGAAACCGAGTGCACTCCAATCGCTAGGCGCTCCGGGGTGATCTCATGGTCGTCACAGCAGGCAATCAGAACTCCCCCTCTTGATCCAATTGCTGGCAGAGAGATGAAGCTGTTAGCATACTTGGGCCCCAAAGTCTCGAGCACCAAGTTTCTGCTCATATCAATGATTTTGGTTTCTTGCAGACACACAATTTTGCACTTGAGGTCAGCAACAAACAACTGCACCGCCCTTCTCTTTGCGGGGTTGTTTAGGCCTCGCACATTCCAATTTAGAATGGCAAAATCCATAAAACAATCCTTGAACTCTTGACTCGGGAGCAACTACGCTTACAATCAGCCAACACAAACACACAATCCCCAGCAGCACCTCGTTCCAGGGGGACACACTCACTCTTCGACGCGACCCAGCACCCATACTCTAGAGACGAAAGGCCTGCTAACATAGAGAAACTGAAAGACCCACACTAGCAACCAACCAGAGCCAAATCAGGCACAAATCGTCTGCCCTGTCTTGCTGATCTCCTTGCCCTTGCCCTGCGTGGAGCCATCGATCAGAGCTTCGACCGCCGCAATGAACTTGTCAGGTAATGGCTTCTTGTACATGTCCCTGTACTTCTGCATATCCGCCGCAGATGCGGCGCCTGGAGGCGCGCCATCATGCCAGATCTCGCTCTGCTTGAGGAGAACCATCTTCACCTTGTCCATGGTGGACCATCCCGCCGTCGGCTTGGCCGCCAGCTGCTCCGCCTGGTAGGGGGCTCCGCCTGCTCACCCCGACGGCGGCCTCCGTCCGCCGGCGCAGGAAGCAGAGTGGCGGGTGGGGGGAGGACCAAGAGATCAGGAAAGCCTCAAGTGGGTGTGTCGTCCCCTCCTGGCCTTCATCCAGCTCCACAGGCTTCTCCGGCTCCCTCCCATCCCCAGCCCACAACGCATCTTGGGCCTGCGGGCCAGGGAGCAGCAGCAGCCCCGCCGGCGGGGCCTCGCGTGGCGAGTGCGGCCCAAAGATTTCAGCCTGTGAACCAAGCCCAGACTCTTTTTCATGCGCAGACTTGGTCAAAGGGTCGTCTCCCGCCACTCCATCCTCGCTGGGGCCCTCCGCGAGCAGCGCACATGCACCAATGGGCTGGCTTGCATTAAAAAGGCCATGCACGCCCCCCACCTCCACATTGGGCGTCGTCCTCCCTTCCTCATTCTCCCTGCCTTCCTCCTGCAGAGGCGCGGCCAGCTGCGCCGGCTGACCCGCGCCCAGAGCCAGCTCTCTTTCACAAGAACGAGCCTGCGGTCCCTCTGGCACATCTTCCTGCCCCCCACATCCATGCCATCTAGGTCCATGGTCTCCCTCCCGTGCAGCTGCATGTGAGAGACCTGCAGGTCCTCGACCGTGCAAGGAAACGGGTCAGAACCCGTCGGAGCATCTTCCAGGACCGCCGTGTCGATGAGTGGCGGTGCCTCCGGCAGCTCAGCGCGTCTTCTTCCACCGCCGCCATTCCCTCCGCCCGATCCTTCTCTCTCTTGTCGTTGGCGTCCTCCTCCCCCCAGCTGCTGCATCCCCACAATGGCTTCCCTGTAGCCGCTGCCGCTACCATAGGTTCTCCGACCTCCACCTCCACCACTGCCTCCGGCATCAGGGAAACGGAGCCTCGAGTGAACTGGCGCGCGAGGCGGCGGTGGCGGGAAATCGACGTCTTCATAGTTGAGATACCACCGGTACCCCCATCTGGCTGGCCACGGGTCGATCGCACCATCTTCCGAGGGCAGGCCACTGACTCCACTGTCGCAGCTCATACCGCTACTAGGGCTGGACTCCGGCGGACAGGTGAAATCCACCACATGGTCAAGATGAATGAGCACTGGGTGCCCAAGCATAGACACTTGCCCCCAGCGCGCCGGCACTTCCTGAGTGATGTTGATCTCAGGGAAATGCATCTCCGGAGATCCCACCTCCCGTGGCTCCTCCAGCTGCAGCACACCTCTAGTCTTGAGCTTCTCCACCGCATCCATCCACACCCATAACCGGAAACACCCCGTCTCCTCCTCCCGCCGCACTTCATGGTCGACTTCATCTATGAGCATTGACGGGTCGAAGAGCGATGCGACGGAGTCGATGTCCCAGGCATGCTCCGGGACCCCCTCCAGGCAGACCCGCACCTTGTAGAGCAGCTTGGCCGGCGACGCCCGTCGGAAGCGTGACCAGGGCGCCACCAGGAGAGACAGCTGGCCGAGGACGAGCGGTCCCTGGCCGGAGAGCACCCTATCCCTGACCGCAGTGTCATCGAAGATGAGCAGCATCTCTCCCAGAGCCCGCGGGGACACCTTCACAGCATCTTCTTGGATCCGAAACCGCATGGCCATCGCCCTCTTGACATCAACCAGCTCGACTTGCCGCGGGGCTCCGAAGACCACCGCCACGACCGCACATCGAGTCAACCTCCTCTCCGCCTCCGCCATCCCTGCCGTCCTCCTCGTCGTGGCGATGACAAGCCCGCGCCTCACCTCCGGGTCCGCAGCAGGCGCCTCCATTGGTGCACGAACCACCGAGCTTGGTGGCGGGCCTGGCGGCGGTGGTGGAAGAACAACCGCCGGCTCTACATGCTCCTTGCCTGCCGGCCGGGCTCGCTGCGCGACCGCCGGCACCACCCGCTCCCCACCTTGATCTGCCCTCGCCGGCTGAGCAGCAGTGCACCACCGAGCACTATGCCCGACCTCGCCGCAGAGCAGGCACTTAGCATGGCCTGTGCAGCTCGCGACCCGATGGCCAGACTCAAGGCACCGGAAACACTTGCCCCACGCCTTCCTGAACAGCAGCTCTTTGAGATGGGAGAAGCTTTGCCTCGGACGCGGCAGCGCGCGCTGGTAAAAAGGAGGGCGTCTCCCCCTCCCCACCACTTGCCACTTGCCCCCATTAATGCTCTCCTGGTTGTTGGCTGCCCTTGAAGTCGCTTGGTCAGGGGCGACAATGATGGACTGGGGTCGCCCACCAGCCCCCGCAGCAATGAATCCCCGTCTGCCCCTGAGAGCATTGAATGCGCATCTGCCTCCCCATCTCCGGCTGGAGCAAGCAAGGCCTCTAAGTAGGAGGCCGCTGGGGGGGCAGAGGGCGCGGAGCAGGGGCCGCCGCAGAGGACATCAGGCCCGAAGAAGAATCCAGGCCCCGCGGCGCCGCTGAGGAGGCGGCGTGGCGCAAGACGAGAGGAGGACGTGAATAAGAACTCTCTCCTGCTGGCTTGCTGGTACTCCTCTGGAGGAGATCAGTATCTGTGTACCTGAGAGTTGAAAGTTTGTACCATATGTCTGATGTGGAGCCGAAAACCTTTTTGACTGGTGGATTCAAGACTGGTTCTGATGCAGATGGCGGCTAAGTCTTCAGCTGCTGCTCTCCCACCACGATCCGCTGCTTTTTGTGCTGAATCTGCTAAAGGTAACATGGTGCAGACTGAATTTGTTTGGGAAGTCTTTGAGGAGCGACTAGATTCTTTGTGGTTCAAGGACGAGCTACCTCCGCAAGATGTTACTTTGCGCTGCTGGGCAACCATGATCCTGCAAACTGAATTTGTGGGAGAGAATCACCATCCGTAGTCGCCTGCTATTCTAGAGAACAACACTTCTTCGTCCAAAATATTTTGGCGGGCTCCTTCGAGGGGCGCGGCCGGGCCCAAGAAAAGGCCCAGACAGTGCAAGCAAGTGAGAAGAGCTCTTCAGGAGGAGGGAAGAACTTGCCCGTGGTGCCAAAAAACAATGATGTACGCTCGGCGGCCTCCCCGGCGGAGGACCCCCAGACGCAATGAGTCTTCTAGGCTGGAACTGTCGGGGTATCAGCAGCAACACCCCGACAATTCAAGGGCTACGCAAACTCGCGGTAAAGTTTTCCCCTAAAGTTTTTTTTATTGTAGAAACTCACATCAATAGAGAGAGATTATGGTGTTGATCCCACTGGTAGAAGTGGTGGCCTTGCTATGTTTTGGAACAATGGTATAAAGGTTGAAGTTTTGGGTTATTGAGTACCACATTGATGTAAGGATTACTAAACTAGGAGATCCATAGAGACTATCTTGATTCTATGGAGAGGCGCAAACAAATCTTCGGCAAGCAACTTCAGAGATTTTAGTGTCAAAATCGTACCAAAGCCGACTCCAGGGGAAATTTGTCCATTGATGCACAATTTAGGTTGAAAATGGACTCCTTTCCAATTTAAATGATTAAGTATATCAAAAACTATGGTGATGTTATTGGGTGCTCCTATTTTTTGCTATATTATTGGCTTATAGCGAAGGTTAGTTGCTAAATCACGCAGGTGTCCCTCGTTCGATTAAGGAACAAAAAAGGACTAGCGTGTGTACGTTTTATAGAAAATTGGAACTTCAAAACGGGTGCATTTGACTTTGAAAAAATAGGTATTGGTCTTGATGGATCTAAGAATTATTATTGAGAAAGTGTTCACAAAATAAAAAGAATTTGTAAATTATAAAACTATTCATGAATATAAAAAATATCCATGTGTTTTTTAAATATTAATATTAAAAATGACCGTGTAGTTAAAAAGAAAAAGAAAAATCAGACAAAAAATCAAAAAGAAAAAATGGTATGAACAAATTTTTTGAAAGAGAAAACAAATAGAAAAGTTGGTAGAAGGACTACGTGCCTCCCAAGCTCTTGGGTTGGGCCGACCCATACGCGGGGAGTGTGCTAATCTCTGATGTTTGCCCACTATCCATCGCTATAGGCAAAGAATAGGAAATATATTTTTTATTTGTTAGGGTAAGAATTAGATGTCAATTATAGGAATAAATATGTACATTTCGACGTATCACCCATATACCCCATCTCATCTTTGGTCTCTCCTGGTGGTTGTGAACCTGTCCTTCTCACAACGAGAGTGTTTACCCCCCATGCACCATCACTACTAGGGAAAACCCTAGCAGTAGCGCGGGTCTGACCCCTACTACCACTAACTCAGTTAGCAGTAGCGTGTGTTCCTAACCACGCTACTGCTATGTATACTAGCAATGTGCACCCAAACCTCGTGCTACTATTATTCATCAGTATTTCATTTGTTTTGTTTTGTTCTATACTGTATTTATACACCGTTATACAAGTTTTCATACAGTAGCAATTTAGAGATGGCTATATCATTATGATCATAATGAGTTATTACATCATTGGATGAAAGAACTGCAGATTAGATTCAAGTGGATGGATCCAAAGTGACCAAGTTGGATCCAACTTGGTCACTTTGGATCCATCCACTTGAATCAATGATATAATAATA
>NC_057799.1:36271875-36272446 GCF_018294505.1 Triticum aestivum | reverse complement strand
TAATAATAATAATAATAATAATAATAATAATAATAATAATAATAATAATAATAATAATAATAACAACAACAACAACTTATCATCAGAATACATCATAGTCATATAACAACTCCTCATCATCATCATTATCGTCCATGAGTCATATAACAACTTGGTCACTAGTCGTAATCACAACTCCTCCTCCTCCTCCTCATCATCATCAACTCTAACACATGGTAGCACATAATCACAACTCCTCCTCCTCTTAATCACAACTCCTCTGTTCTGGTAAAATTTTCTATACCAAAAAATGTCTATTACATTTTTTAATAAAAATTTCTATTACTAAAACTTTGCAGTACATCTTATAACCCTAACATTTCATTTGTACAACAAGCATAACTAAATATTTAAAGGTATTTGGTTCTTTTGCCCCTACATTACTAAAAAAATCTATTCTATTCAAATAATCTACATTATTGAAAATTTTCTATTCTATTCAAATAATCTACAATACTAAATATCTTATAACCCCTACATTTACTAAAATTTTACATTCTACATTCTATTGTATTTCAAAAACATTAAAAAC
>NC_057799.1:36177308-36271711 GCF_018294505.1 Triticum aestivum | reverse complement strand
ATATTCTACAAGAACAGGGGAGGAGGGATGGAGGGAGGCGGGAGGGAGGAGGGAGGGAGGGAGGGAGGGAGGAGAGAGGAGGAGGGCGGCCGGACGAGGAGGGAGGAGGGGGGAAGCAGGAGGGAGGAGAAAGGAGAGAGCAGGAGGAGGGAGAGGAAGGATGCCGGAGGAGAGAGGAGGGAGAAGGGCGGTGGAAGGAGGGCGGCGTCTTACCAATCGAGGAAGGAGGAGGGAGGACGGTGGCGGGAATGCGGCGATGGCAGCAGGAGGAGGAAGAGCCAGAGGAAGTGAGTGAGGGGAGTGGGAAAGTGGATGGGCGCAGGAGAGACGATAAGGTTGACTTAGCAGCAGCACGGGTCCAGGACCGGCACTACTGCTAAGTACTATAGCCGTAGCGTGGCCCCTGCAGCCCGCGCTGCTGCTAAGTGCGGCCCACGGGGTGGCACAGTGCAACAATAGTTGCAGCGATGGGCACGTTACACGCGCTACACTGCTATCGTCTTAGCAGTAGCGCCATTTTGGCTGGCCGTGCTGCTACTATATTTAGCCTGGTGGGCAGTGTGGGTACCACTTAATAGTAGCGCCGTTTGGCATGCCCGCACTACTGCTAATATATTTAGCCTGGTGGGCAGTGTGGGTACCACTTAATAGAAGCGCCGTTTGGCATGCCCGCGCTACTGCTACTGGCTTACCTGTAGCGCCCGTCTTCCACCCGTGCTACTGTTAAGTAGCAGTAGCGCGTGCTTGTTACCCCGCGCTACTGTTAAGCTTCTGATGTCTACTACGCAACCTTCTTCTTGTAGACGTTGTTGGGCCTCCAAGTGCAGAGGTTTGTAGGACAGTAGCAAATTTCCCTCAAGTGGATGACCTAAGGTTTATCAATCTGTGGGAGGCGTAGGTTGAAGATGGTCTCTCTCAAACAACCCTGCAACCAAATAACAAAGAGTCTCTTGTGTCCCCAACACACCCAATACAATGGTAAATTGTATAAGTGCACTAGTTCGGCGAAGAGAAGGTGATACAAGTGCAATATGGATGGTAGATATGGGTATTTGTAATCTGAAAATATAAAATAGCAAGGTAGCAAGCGATAAAAGTGAGCACAAATGATATTGCAATGCGTTGAAACACTAGGGTTCATACTTTCACTAGTGCAAGTTCTCTCAACAATAATAACATAATTGGATCATATAAATATCCCTCAACATGCAACAAAGAGTCACTCCAAAGTCACTAATAGCGGAGAACAAACGAAGAGATTATTGTAGGGTACGAAACCACCTCAAAGTTATTCTTTCAGATCGATCTATTCAAAAGTTCGTACTAGAATAACACCTTAAGACACATATCAACCAAAACCCTAATATCACCTAGATACTCCAATGTCACCTCAAGTATCCGTGGGTATGATTATACGATATGCATCACACAATCTCAGATTCATCTATTCAACCAACACATAGAACCTCAAAGAGTGTCCCAAAGATTCTACCGGAGAGTCAAGACGAAAACGTGTGCCAACCCCTATGTATAAGTTCACAATGTTATGAAACCCGCAAGTTGATCACCAAAACATACATCAAGTGAATCAATAGAATACCCCATTGTCACCACGGGCATCCCACGCAAGACATACATCAAGTGTTCTCAAATCCTTAAAGACTCAATCCGATAAGATAACTTCAAAGGGAAAACTCAATCCATTACAAGAGAGTAGAGGGGGAGAAACATCATAAGAACCAACTATAATAGCAAAGCTCGCGATACATCAAGATCGTATCACCTCAAGAACACGAGAGAGAGAGATTACGTACCCTCAGCCCCGAGGGTGAACTACTCCCTCCTCATCATGGAGAGCGCCGGGATGATGAAGATGGCCACCGGAGAGGGATTCCCCCCTCCGGCAGGGTGCCGGAACGGGTCTAGATTGGTTTTCGGTGGCTCTGGAGGTTTGCGGCGGCGGAACTCCCTATCTAGGTTATATTCTGGAAGTTTGGGTATATATAAGAGGTGTTGGCATCGGGAACAAGTCAGGGGGGTCTCCGGGCTGTCCACGAGGTAGGGAGGCGCGCCCAGGGGGTGGGCACGCCCCCCACCCTCGTGGGAAGCCCGGGACTCTTCTGGCCCAACTCTTTCACTCCATGGCCTTCTTCTGGTCCAAAAATAAGCTCCGTGAAATTTCAGGTCAATTGGACTCCGTTTAGTTTTTCTTTTCTGCGATACTCAAAAACAAGGAAAAAAACAGAAACTGGCATTGGGCTCTGGGTTAATAGGTTAGTCCCAAAAATCATATAAAAGAGTATATTAAAGCCTATTAAACATCCAAAAAAGATAATATAATAGCATGGAACAATCAAAAATTATAGATACGTTGGAGACGTATCAGCTTCTACCTATAAGGTTTTCCCTAGTAGTGCATCTCCTTATTGTTATCCAATTAGGGACGCAGATCCCCGTGCCCGAGAGATCCACTATCCTTGTTCTCCTATATATCATCTTATTCAATGACCCATAGTCTCCTCCCTCTCTGGCCAAAGTCATGGACACCTGCCTCACAGTATCCTTCTCCTCCTTCTCATGTGGTTTATTCTCTTTCTTCCTCTAGTAGATTGGGCGTTATTTGGATCTAGATGGATTCATTGATGGTCTCGACAATGGTTTGTCATATTAGAAAATGACAAGGGAGCATATGAATGAGGTCTAGGGGTTAAGTTTGGTAGAGGTTGCGGGTCCCAAATGGGCGAACACGATAGTCCGTCAAGGAATACTCCTAGGGTCTCCTCCTTCTCCGGATGGTGTCGTTAGCCACGGCTGGCCAGCGAAGAACACTCTGAAGAGCGGCGGCAGAACTTCTACATTGGCGATGTAAAGCACTTGCTCGGCGGCTGTTGCAGTGGATTGCTTACCGAGCTGCTTGGCGGCGTAGAAGTACGGAGCCTTGTAATGCTCTGGCCATGGTGGCATCTGTAAGGTGGGCGACACCATAGGGACACCACGGCCCAGGCCGTGACCTCCACCATGTCCGCACCAGCACCCCCACCGCCATGTCCGCCACCAGCACACCCTCCTTCGGCCTTCTGCTTCTCGAGTGTTTCCTCTTTTGCAGCCTTCGCTTTGACGCATCAATACTGTCGCGTCGCCGTTTATCTTCCAGGCGAGCGTGATGCCCGGATCGTCCAACACCTCCATCTCTGGTAGGTTCTCCTCCAGTTCCATGCATCGGCGGCGAGAGGGAAGAAGAGAGTGGGATAAAAGGGCGGAAATTGGGTGGAGAGCGGCGGGATGGAAGAAAAGAGTTGGGGATTTTGCTGCGGAAACAGTGCAGGCGGCTACAAAAGCACGGGCCCCACCTTGCTTTTCGGTGGGCCGAGGGGGTCTGAGTCCGAAGTGTCTCGTGTCCGGACTCCCGCAAAGGCCTCCGGCGTTTGGTTCCAGTTTGTGGGAAAACCATGGTTCAGACTGCTCCGCCGACGAATGGGGTCGGTGTTGGTGGGCTTCTGGGGTCCGAACAGCTGCGTCCAGACGGATACTACCATTTTGAGGGTCGGCATTGGAGATGCTCTTCTATACCTGTTTTTTTTTACTAATAAAGGGATTATTAGTGTTTCTGCCCGTCCGTCATAGAGTTTTGCAGAAAACCCGCTTTATTTTCCAATAATTAACCCATGATCCACCTTTAATACACATAAAACGGATTGTTTTTATCATTTTACAGAAACCCCCTTCTTTTTCTAGTAATAAACCCGCGGTACATCTTTAAGTGAGAAAACCAATCACTTTTTATGTTTTATGGGAAACCCCCTGCCTTTTCTGATAATTAACCCACAATCCATCTAGAGCAAATACTACTCTTCTTAAAATATTTATATCTTTTGAACCATAACTCCAATTTTAACATGTTATATAGGGAATTTGATTAGAAAAATATGTAGAATCTATAATGTTATTTTATATGTTAACCATTTTAAAAATGTTATTTAGGGTGCAACCTTAATCAATAGCATACAATCTGGCATTCTTTCGTACCGACATTCATCTGGATTGCAAACGAACACCTCAACAAAGCCAGATTAGAGACAAAAAAGAAATCGTCCGTAACCATGCATGCGCATCTCGGACCTCGCATGGGGAAAAAAAGATTTCTAATCTAATGCCGACAGAGAGACGCCTCGGCAAGACCTATTGGGGTCTTGAGTCATGGTTATTGGGTGCGGTATTTTTTTCTCCCGTTGCAACGCACGGGCTCTTTGCTAGTATATAGCAAACTGGACACGCATGATAATACGAGAAGTTTTCGTGGTATTCTTTGTCAAAAAAGAAATTTCTCTCCTGGGTCACCAAAGCCCCATCACATCACATACAAATTTCAAATTTATCCACATGCAGTAACGTAATTAGCTTTCTTTTTGATGAATTCAAAGTGCTATAATTTTTGCATTGAGTGTCAGAAATTGTGATATGTTTCCACCGTTAGGTTTCTCGCACTATCACCATGCATTTTTCATATATGCTACTCTTTCATAGAATGCACTACAGATTACTGAATATTTGTTAGTAAACATCGGTAAAGACACAAAAGTCGGCGTACGATTCTAGTACCTCTAAGTTGGAAGCATAAGCTTATCTATGCATACCACAGTACTACTAGCATACTGAAATTCATAGAATCTTGTCAAAGTATATTAATTACTACTAGCAATCCTCAAACTCACGCACGAACACATCAGACATGCATTACTTCAAGCGCTGGTGGAGCTCCTCTCCACCAGAATCGAGTCGGCCTCCGAGCAGTCCACGACGCTCTGGGGCTCTTGACGGGACGATCCGACCGGCAGCGGGAGTTCCGTCATTGCTTCCTTTGGGCAGCTCCGGGGTGTCTGATCGTGCAGGTCTTCTCCTGGGAAGCGGAGGATGTCCGCCATTGCCATGGAAGCGAAGAGACGCATGTTGAAGAACGACATCGTGGAAAGGTTGGCTACTTGGCTTTGGGGCCCTCGTTTCCTGCACAATGTCAATTGAGACGGTGCCGATCGATCGAGCCTGTCGTCATATATATATAGTCGGCAGTGCTGGGCATAAGGGAATCCGAACTCGAAAGGGAGAACAACCGGACGATCAAAACAAACATGATCCGGATCTGATCTGAACTCCGAATCTGATTCGAAACATCACGAGGCGGTTCGAACGGAGGCCAGGCCCAGGCGAGCGGAGAAACAAAGGCGAACAATGCAAGGAATACCTGATGGGCCACAGCCCATTGCGTGTTCGTCTATGGCAACCTCACTGTATCTTTCTTTTTGAAAGGAAAACCTCACTGTATCTGACGGATGAAGGTGGAAGCTACATACAGCTGCAGGGACTGATCCATTAGCCGCACGATCCATTCTCCAATTCGGCAATTTCTTAGAAAACACAGTGGATATACACTACAGAAAAATCATTTTTCGCCTTGTGTTCACTGAAGTTTAGCGGAATGCCTTGCTTGATTCATTCAGAGTACAAAGAGGTACATATAGGTTCAGAGTACAAGGTAACATGGCGCAGACTGAATTTGTTTGTGAAGTCTTTGAGGAGCGACCAGATTCTTTAATTTGTTGTTCAAGGACGAGGTACCTCCGCAAGATGTTACTTTGTGCTGCTGGGTAACCATGATCCTGCAAACTGAATTTGTGGGAGAGAATCACCATCCGAACTCTGAAGTCGCCTGCTATTCTAGAGGACAGCACTTCTTCATCCAAAATATTTTGTCGGACTCCTTCGAGGGGCGCTGCCAGGACCAAGAAAAGGCCCAAGACAGTGCAAGCAAGTGAGAAGAGCTCTCCAGGAGGAGGGAAGAACTTGCCCGTGGTGCCAAAAAACAATGATGTACGATGAGCGGCCTCCCCGGGCGCAATGAGTCTTGTAGACTGGAACTGTCGGGGTATTGGCAACACCCCGACAATTCAAGAGCTACGCAATCTCCGTTAAGGTTTGCCGCAAAAGGTATTTGTATTGTAGAAACTCAAGTCAGTAGAGTGAGAGAGCTGAAAAGTTAGCAAATACTTTAGGTTATGATTGCGCTTATGGTGTTGATCCCCCTAGTCACTACTGGAAAGATTGTTGTTACCGAGTTCTTTTGTCTTTGCCGAGTACGAGAACACGGGATCACGGCAAAAGGAAGGTAAGCCGAGTGTGGCTCTCGGCAAACAATAGGACACGTCACATGGGAAGCTCTGCTGAGCCCCGCCCGTTAAATACTCGGCAAGCATAAAGCAACTCGGCTTATGCACAGTATGTCGAGAGCCCGGTAAAAGGCACCTGGCAAATAGGAGCCACGTGGCACGGCCGTCTGCAACTGATAGACCTGTGACGGTGGGCAGCTTTTGCCGAGAGCCCCGACGAAAGATACTCGGCAATCTTTGAGGTATTTAAACCAGCCAAACCCTAGCTGCCGCTCCCATTGTATTCTCGATCGGGCCAAGCCCTCGCTCGTCCCCGCGTGGTTCCGTCGCCGCAGCCGTGGGCCTACTCGGCAAAGATGTCCTTTGCCGAGATTTGCGACCAACAATCGGCAAATAATTGAGGCGACGTGTCTCACTCAGGGGAACATTTCTATCTGGAGCTCACCCTGGTGTTTTGCCTAGACTGCTATGTATGACCAGCTTATCTTGTAGGACGCCAACTTCATCTATCCAGCAAAGGTAAATGTGAAGGAAATATGGCCTAGAGGCAATAATAAAGTTGTTATTTATATTTCCTTATATCATGATAAATGTTTATTATTCATGCTAGAATTGTATTAACCGGAAACGTAGTACATGTGTGAATACATAGACAAACAGAGTGTCCCTAGTATGCCTCTACTTGACTAGCTCGTTAATCAAAGATGGTTAAGTTTCCTAGCCATAGATATGTGTTGTCGTTTGATGAACGGGATCACATCATTAGAGAATGATGTGATGGACAAGACCCATCCGTTAGCTTAGCATTAATGATCGTTTAGTTTTATTGCTATTGCTTTCTTCATGACTTATACATGTTCCTCTGACTATGAGATTATGCAACTCCCGAATACCGGAGGAACACCTTGTGTGCTATCAAACGTCACAACGTAACTGGGTGATTATAAAGATGCTCTCTTCGAAGGTGTTTGTTGAGTTGGCATAGATTAAGATTAAGATTTGTCACTCCGTGTATCGGAGAGGTATCTCTGGGCCCTCTCGGTAATGCACATCACTATGAGCCTTGCAAGCAATGTGACTAATGAGTTAGTTGCGGGATGATGCATTACGGAATGAGTAAAGAGATTTACCGGTAACGAGATTGAACTCGGTATGATGATACCGGCGATCGAATCTCGGGCAAGTAACATACCGATGACAAAGGGAACAACGTATGTTGTTATGCGGTTTGACCGATAAAGATCTTCGTAGAATATGTAGGAGCCAATATGAGAATCCAGGTTCCGCTATTGGTTATTGACCAGAGATGTGCCTCGGTCATGTCTACATAGTTCTCGAACCCGTGGGGTCCACACGCTTAACGTTCGATGACGATTTGTATTATGAGTTATGTGATTTGATGACCAAAGTTTGTTCGGAGTCCCGGATGAGATCACGGACATGAGGTAAAGATTCATATATTGGAAGGTTACATTCGGACACCGGAATGGTTCGGGATGTTTCAGATGAGTTTTAGAGTACCCGGGGTTACCGGAACCCCCCCCCCCCCCGGAAGTTAATGGGCCATCATGGGCCTTAGTGGAGAAGAGAGAGCGCCGGCTAGGAGGTGGCGCGCGCCCCCCTTGCCAGTCTGAATTGGACAAGGGGTGGGGGCGGCGCCCCCCCTCTTCCCTCACCTACTCCTCCTCTCTTTCCTCCTTTGCTACTCTGGAAAAGGAAAAAGGAGAGGGGAATCCTACTAGGACTAGGGAGTCCTAGTAGGACTCCCCACACCTGGCGCGCCCCCCTTCGCCCGGCTCCTCCTCCTCCCCCCCTTTATACACGTGGGAAGGGGGCACCCCAAAGACACAACAAGTCTTCTCTTAGCCGTGTGCGGTGCCCCCCCTCCATAGTTACACACCTCGGTCATATCGTCGTAGTGCTTAGGCGAAACCCTGTGTCGGTAACTTCATCATCACTGTCACCACGCCGTCGTGCTGACGAAACTCTCCCTCGTCCTCAACTGGATCAAGAGCTCGAGGGACGTCATCATGCTGAACGTGTGCTGAACACGGAGGTGCTGTACGTTCGGCGCTAGGATCGGTTGGATCGTGAAGACGTTCGACTACATCAACCGCTTTAGTAAATGAAAACCCACAAGTATAGGGGATCAATTGTAGCCTCTTTCGATAAGTAAGAGTGTCGAACCCAACTAGAAGCTAAAGGTAGAACAAATATTTCCTCAAGTTCTATCGACCACCGATACAACTCTACGCACGCTTGACGTTCGCTTTACCTAGAACAAGTATGAAACTAGAAATACTTTGTAGGTGTTGTTGGATAGGTTTGCAGGAATATAAAGAGCACGTAAATAAACACTAGGGGCTGTTTAGGTAAAGAAGCAATAAATTTAGTATAGCGAGTGTGGAAAAGTGGTGGTAGGAGTTGCGAAATTATCCCTAAGCAATTGACTACTTTACTAGACCGATAGTAAGTTTTATGTGGGAGAGGCCACTGCTAGCTTGCCATCCCTGACTTGGAATTCTATGCACTTATGATTGGAACTATTAGAAAGCATCCTCAACTACTAACGTTCATTAAGGTAAAACCCAACCATAGCATTAAGATATATTGGTCCCCCTTCAATCCCGTATGCATCAATTTCTATGCTAGGTTGAAGCTTCTGTCACTCTTGCCCTCCAATACATAGTCCTATCAACATACAACTAACCCTATGGTGTGATCCACGCGCGCGCTCATATGATGGGCACCAAAGGACAGCAACATAACCACAAGAAAAATAAACCAATCATAGCAATTCACTAATTACCGATAGGACAACAAAAATCTACTCAGACATCATAGGATGGCAACACATCATTGGATAATAATATGAAGCATAAAGCACCATGTTCAAGTAGAGGGTACAGCGGGTTGCGGGAGAGTGGACCGCTGTAGATAGATGGGGGAAGGTGATGAAGATGTTGGTGAAGATGACGGAGGTGTTGGTGTAGATTGCGGTGACGATGATGGCCCCGGCGGTATTCCGGCGCCACCAGGAGAGAGGGGGAGAGGGCCCCCCTTCTTCTTCTTCTTCCTTGACCTTCTCCCTAGATGGGAGAAGGGTTTCCCCTCTGGTCCATGGCCTCCATGGTGGCGGAGGGGCGAGAGCCCCTCCGAGATTGGATCTGTCTCTCTCTGTTTCTGCGCTCCTGATTCTGCCCTTTCACCGTTTTTTATATTTCCGGAGATCCGTAACTCCGATTGGGTTGAAATTTGAACACGATTTCTATCTGGATATTGGCTTTCTTGCGGCGAAAGAAGGGTACCTACTGCCTTACGGGGTAGCCACGAGGGTCAGGGGCGCGCCCCTGCCTCGTGGCCCCCTCGGGAATCGTCTCGCGTTGATTCTTCTTCCCAAAAATCACATATATTCCAAAAAAATCTCCGTCTGTTTTTATCCCGTTTGGACTCCATTTGATATGGATTTTCTACGAAACAAAAAACATGCAACAAAAAGGAACTGGCACTGGGCACTGTATCAATATGTTAGTCCCAAAAATAGTATAAAAAGTTGCCAAAAGTAGTATATGAAAGTTGTAGAATATTGGCATGGAACAATCAAAAATTATAGATACGACGGAGACGTATCAGCATCCCCAAGCTTAATTCCTGATCGTCCTCGAGTAGGTAAATGATAAAAAAGATAATTTTTGATGTGGAATGCTACCTAGCATAATCTTGGTCACATAATCTAATCATGGCATGAATATTAAGACACGAGTGATTCAAAGCAATAGTCTATCGACATTAAGACAATAATACTTCAAGCATACTAATAAAGCAATCATGTCTTTTCAAAATAACATGGCCAAAGAAAGTTATCCCTACAAAATCATATGGTTTGGCTATGCTCCATCTTCACCACACAAAATATTCAAATCATGCACAACCCCGATGACAAGCCAAGCAATTGTTTCATACTTTTGATGTTCTCAAACCTTTTCAACTTTCACGCAATACATGAGCGTGAGCCATGGACATAGCACTATAGGTGGAATAGAATATGATGGTGGAGGTTGTGTGGAGAAGACAAAAAGGAGAAAGTCTCACATCAACGCGGCTAATCAACGGGCTATGGAGATGCCCATCAATTGATGTCAATGCAAGGAGTAGGGATTGTCATGCAACGGATGCACTAAGAGCTATAAGTGTATGAAAGCTCAAACTGAAACTAAGTGGGTGTGCATCCAACTTGCTTGATCATGAAGACCTAGGGCATTTGAGGAAGCCCATCGTTGGAATATACAAGCCAAGTTCTATAATGAAAATTCCCACTAGTATATGAAAGTGATAACTCAAGAGACTCTCTATATGAAGAACATGGTGCTACTCTGAAGCACAAGTGTGGTAAAAGGATAGTAACATTGCCCCTTCTCTCTTTTTCTCTCATTTTTTCTGTTTTTTTTGGTTTTTTGTTTTGGTGGGCTTCTTTGGCCTCTTTTTTTATTTGGGCTTCTTTGGCCTCTTTTATTTTTTTTAAAGTCTGTAGTCTCATCCCGACTTGTGGGGGAATCATAGTCTCCATCATCCTTTCCTCATTGGGACAATGCTCTAATAATGATGATCATCACACTTTTATTTACTTACAACTCAATATTACAACTTGATGTCTAGAACAGAGTGTGACTCTATATGATACCAGGATGTGCAATGATCTAACATAGCAAAGATATCAAAAAACGGACAAGCCATGAAAACATCATGCTAGCTATCTTACGATCATGCAAAGCAATATGACAATGATGCTCAAGTCATGTATATGAAGATGATGGAAGTTGCATGGAAATATATCTCGGAATGGCTATGAAAATGCCATAATAGGTAGGTATGGTGGCGGTTTTGAGGAAGATATAAGGAGGCTTATGTGTGATAGAGCGTATAATATCACGGGGTTTGGATGCACCGGCGAAGTTTGCACCAACTCTCGAGGTGAGAAAGGGCAATGCACGGTACCGAAGAGGCTAGCAATGATGGAAGGGTGAGAGTGTGTATAATCCATGGACTCAACATTAGTCATAAAGAACTCACATAATTATTGCAAAAATCTATTATTCATCGAAACAAAGTACTACACGCATGCTCCTAGAGGGATAGATTGGTAGGGAAAGACCATCGCTCGTCCCCGACCGCCACTCATAAGGAAGACAATCAATAAATACCTCATGCTCCAACTTCGTTACATAACGGTTCACCATACGTGCATGCTACGGGAATCACAAACTTCAACACAAGTATTTCTACAATCCACAACTACCCACTAGCATGACTCTAATATCACCATCTTTATATCGCAAAACTATTGCAAGGACATATCATATTCAGTGATCTACAAGTTTTATGTAGGATTTTATGACTAACCATGTGAATGACCAATTCCTGTCATCTCTCTAAATAGATATAAGTGAAGCAAGAGAGTTTAATTCTTTCTACAAAAGATATGCCCACGCTCTAATAAATATAAGTGAAGCAAAAGAGCATTCTACAAATGGTGGTTTTCTATGTGAAGAGAAACAGGCAATCCAAACTTCAAATGATATAAGCGAAGCACATGAAGCATTCTCTAAAGACATATTCAAAAGATATAAGTGAAGTGCAAAGAGCATTCTATAAATCAACCATGGACTATCTCATACCAGCATGGTGCATCAAAGAAAATTGAAAACTAAATGCAAAAGACGCTCCAAGAATTGCATATATCGCATGAACGAAACGAATCCGAAAACATACCGATACTTATTGAAGAAAGATGGGATGCCTTCCGGGGCATCCGCAAGCTTAGACGCTTGAGTCTCCTTGAATATTTTCTTGGGGTGCCTTGGGCATCCCCAAGATTGAGCTCTTGCCTCTCCTCCTTCTCCTCACATCGAGACCTCCTCGATCTTCGAACACTTCATCCACACAAAACTCAACAGAAAGCTCGGTAAGATCCGTTAGTATAATAAAGCAAATCACTACTCTAAGTACTGTTGCAAACCAATTCATATTTTGTTTTTGCATTGTAGCTACTGTAATATAACTTTTCCATGGCTTAATCCACTGATAGAAATCGATAGTTTCATCAAAACAAGCAAACTATGCATCAAAAACAGAATCTGTCTTAAACAGGACAGTCAGTAGTAATCTGAACATTCACCATACCTCTGGTACTCCAAAAATTCTGAAAAAATTAGGAAAAATAAAACCTTTGTATAGAAATACATTGAAAAAAGTTTCAGAACCGTTTGACGTTCCAGTAAACAATGTAAAATCGCGCACTACAGCCAAAGTTTCTGTCTTGCACCGCACAAACCAACAAGCATTGTAAACATCCTAAAGGCAAATCTTGGCACATTATTTTTATTTTTAAACTTTATAAAAGCACATAACAGAAATAAATGACTCTCTAAAACTTCCGGGTTGTCTCCCTCGCAGCGCTTTCTTTAAAGCCATTAAGCTAGGCATATAGTGCTCAAGTAATGGATTCACCCGGATCCCAAGGTATATCAAAGCCAATTTTAATTAACAATGATTTGTGATTTAGTAGTGAGCACAAAGTAACATATATCATGCAACAACGAAGTCTAACTCTCTTCCTATGCATCGGCATGTCATAAAAGAACAATTCAAGCACACATAGTAAAGGCCAATGCGTAGTATAAACAGTTTCTTGCAATTTTATCATATTGGAAACATAGAGAGGTGGAGATATAGTTCCCCTCTCATAATAATTGCAAGTAGGAGCAGCAAACACATGCATATTATATTCATCAAAATCATCATGTGTAGTAGCATAAATTCCAAGCATAGCATTGCAAACGATGAATTTGATCCAGTAAAACTTTCCCTTTTTCAGATATGCGGTGTCGCACATAACAAGCATGCTCATCTAAAGATTTGCCCTCAACTAAGCTAGTTGGGGTTTGAGCGCGAGCACATAGGGTTCGAAGATGATCCAAGTAAAAAGCTTCAAGAGTGTGATAGATTTTGAGTGGTTCTTCAACCATTGGTGTAGTAGGTACCACTATTTTTTTTGGTATTTTGCGTTTCCTACCCATAACTAAAGATAGAAAACAAAAGCACAAAATAAAAACTACTTAGTGATAAAGCAAACAAGCACACACGAGAATATTCACCCCACGCTATAACTCCCCGGCAACGGCGCCAGAAAAAGGTCTTGATAACCCACAAGTATAGGGGATCAATTGTAGCCTCTTTTGATAAGTAAGAGTGTCGAACCCAACGAGGAGCTAAAGGCAGAACAAATATTCCCTCAAGTTCTATCGACCACCGATACAACTCTATGCACGCTTGACGTTTGCTTTACCTAGAATAAGTATGAAACTAGAAGTATTTTGTAGGTGTTGTTGGATAGGTTTGCAGGAATATAAAGAGCACGTAAATAAAAACTAGGGGCTGTTTAGGTAAAGAAGCAATAAAGTTAGTATAGCGAGAGTGGAAAAGTGGTGGTAGGAGTTGCGAAATTGTCCCTAAGCAATTGACTACTTTACTAGACCGATAGCAAGTTTTATGTGGGAGAGGCCACTGCTAGCATGTCATCCCTGACTTGGAATTCTATGCACTTATGATTGGAATTATTAGAAAGCATCTGCAACTACTAACGTTCATTAAGGTAAAACTCAACCATAGCATTAAGATATATTGGTCCCCCTTCAATCCCGTATGCATCAATTTCTATGCTAGGTTGAAGCTTCTATCACTCTTGCCCTCCAATACATAGTCCTATCAACATACAACTAACCCTATGGTGTGATCCACGCGCGCGCTCATATGATGGGCACCAAAGGACAGCAACATAACCACAAGCAAATTAAACCAATCATAGCAATTCACCAATTACCGATAGGACAACGAAAATCTACTCACACATCATAGGATGGCAACACATCATTGGATAATAATATGAAGCATAAAGCACCATGTTCAAGTAGAGGGTACAGCGGGTTGCGGGACAGTGGACCGCTGTAGATAGATGGGGGAAGGTGATGAAGATGTTGGTGAAGATGACGGAGGTGTTGGTGTAGATTGCGGTGACGATGATGGCCCCGGCGGCGTTCCGGCGCCACCGGGAGAGAGGGGGAGAGGGCCCCCCCTTCTTCTTCTTCCTTGACCTTCTCCCTAGATGGGAGAAGTGTTTTCCCTCTGGTC
This sequence comes from Triticum aestivum, assembly GCF_018294505.1. NCBI lineage: Eukaryota > Viridiplantae > Streptophyta > Magnoliopsida > Poales > Poaceae > Triticum > Triticum aestivum. The sequence continues at coordinate 36,257,363 of NC_057799.1, read as the reverse complement.
CATGGCCTCCATGGCGGCGGAGGGGCGAGAGCCCCTCCGAGATTGGATCTGTCTCTCTGTCTCTCTCTATTTCTGCCCTTTCACCTTTTCTTATATTCCCGGAGATCCGTAACTCCAATTGGGTTGAAATTTGAACATGATTCTTATCCGGATATTGGCTTTCTTGCGGCGAAAGAAGGGCACCAACCGCCTTACAGGGTGGCCACGAGGGTCAGGGGCGCGCCCCCCTGCCTCGTGGCCCCCTCGGGCATCGTCTCGCGTTGATTCTTCTTCCCAAAAATCACATATATTCCAAAAAAATCTCCGTCATTTTTATCCCGTTTGGACTCTGTTTGATATGGATTTTCTGCGAAACAAAAAACATGCAACAAACAGGAACTGGCACTGGGCACTGGATCAATATGTTAATCCCAAAAATAGTGTAAAAAGTTGCCAAAAGTATATGAAAGTTGTAGAATATTGGCATGGAACAATCAAAAATTATAGATACGAACGGAGACGTATCAGTAAACGCTTCCGCTTTCGGTCTACGAGGGTACGTGGACACACTCTCCCGTCTCGTTGCTATGCATCTCCTAGATAGATCTTGCGTGATCATAGGGAATTTTTTGAAATACTGCGTTCCCCAACAAAATGATCTTTGGATTCCTAATCGAAAACAGTGGAAGGCTCTAATCTATCAATGTTTTTCTAAACCCACTGCTTCTGCCATGATTAGAACTCCTATCATCCAGCAGGATGAAAGGAATGATATTTTGTGTTGGGATCTCACTCCTAATGGCAAGTGCAACTCTAAAAGTACCTATAAGCTTTGTTTGCTGCATATCGAGGCTAATCCTAGCAATGAACCAAGACAGGTTTCTACACGTACAGGTAAAGAATATTCTTAATCAGGTCAGGAAGCAGAAACTCATGGCGCCCAGAGTGCAAACATTTGCTTGGAGACTCCTTAGAAAGGCTCTTCCTATTGGCATGAGAGCTTTTTTTGGAAAAGGAGGATAAACCCCCGGCCTTTGCATCTGGACGATGCATGAGGCCATCTTATTAATTTTTCACCGAGACCATACAAAGTTATACATTGGTGAATCTGAAGCCACCATCTAGGCAACACATGTTGCTACTCCTATCCTATTGATGAAGGTGTGCCGAATATCCGGGCCTAATACCAAACAGACATCGCACCAAAACCTAAAATCTAAAGCCGGATGCCCCAGCCCAGCCATATATCGGGACTGGGTCCCATACCGGACCGACGCACTCTCAGAGGCTGCCGTCGCCATCTTCCACCGGTCCATCTCCAGAGCAGCAACTGACCCGTCGACCTTGCCTGGCCTGCCGTCGACGCCACCACGACGCCAGACAACTCCACCATCCTGCACGAATCCGTCCACTTGCGCTCGTCGCCGAACCTCCGAAGGACCATGCCACCGGGATCCGCCGTCGGCCTTGCGGTGGATGAGACACCGCTCTTCCGCTTGTCCCGTCCAACTAACACTTGCTCCAAAACAATGCCCTCGGGAGGGACAACAACATCATGTTGGAAATATGCCCTAGAGGCAATAATAAAATGGTTATTATTGTCTTTCCTTGTTCATGATAATTGTCTGTTGTTCATGCTATAATTGTATTAACTGGAAACCGTAATACATGTGTGAATACATAGACCACAACATGTCCCTAGTAAGCCTCTAGTTGACTAGTTCGTTGATCAATAGATGGTTATGGTTTCCTGACCATGGACATCGGATGTCATTGATAACGGGATCACATCATTAGGAGAATGATGTGATGTACAAGACCCAATCCTAAGCATAGCACAAGATCGTGTAGTTCGTTTGCTAGAGCTTTTGTAATGTCAAGTATCATTTCCTTAGACCATGAGATTGTGCAACTCCTGGATACCGTAGGAATGCTTTGGGTGTACCAAACGTCACAACGTAACTGGGTGGCTATAAAGGTGCACTACAGGTATCTCCGAAAGTGTCTGTTGGGTTGGCACGAATCGAGACTGGGATTTGTCACTCCGTATGACGGAGAGGTATCTCTGGGCCCACTCGGTAATGCATCATCATAATGAGTTCAATGTGACTAAGGAGTTAGCCACGGGATCATGCGTTACGGTACGAGTAAAGTGACTTGCCGGTAACGAGATTGAACAAGGTATTGGGATACCGACGATCGAATCTCGGGCAAGTAACGTACCGATTGACAAAGGGAATTGTATACGGGATTGATTGAATCCTCGACATCGTGGTTCATCCGATGAGATCATCATGGAACATGTGGGAGCCAACATGGGTATCCAGATCCCGCTGTTGGTTATTGACCGGAGAGTCGTCTCGGTCATGTCTGCATGTCTCCCGAACCCGTAGGGTCTACACACTTAAGGTTCGGTGACGCTAGGGTTGTAGAGATATTAGTATGCGGTTAACCGAAAGTTGTTCGGAGTCCCGGATGAGATCCCGGACGTCACGAGGAGTTCCGGAATGGTCCGGAGGTAAAGATTTATATATGGGAAGTCCTATTTTGGCCACCGGAAAATGTTCGGGATTTTTCGGTATTGTACCGGGAAGGTTCTAGAAGGTTCCGAAGTGGGGCCCACCTGCATGTGGGACCCACATGAACGTGGGTAGTGGGGGCAAGGCCCCACACCCCTGGTCAAGGCGCACCAAGATCCCACCTTAGAAGGAATAAGATCATATCCCGAAGGGATAAGATCAAGATCCCTAAAAAAGGGGATAACAATCGGTGGGGAAGGGAAATGATGGGATTTCTTTCCCCCACCTTTGCCAACGCCCCAATGGACTTGGAGGGCAAGAAACCAGCCCCCTCCACCCCTATATATAGTGGGGAGGCGCATGGGAGCATCAACCCCAAGCACTGGCGCCTCCCTCCCTCCCGTGACACCTCTTCCTCCCCGCTTGCGCTTGGCGAAGCCCTGCCGGGATCCCGCTACTTCCACCACCACGCCGTCGTGCTGCTGGATATCCATCAACTTCTCCTCCCCCCTTGCTGGATCAAGAAGGAGGAGACGTCCCCGCTCCATACGTGTGTTGAACGCGGAGGTGCCGTCCGTTCGGCGCTAGGATCATCGGTGATTTGGATCACGACGAGTACGACTCCATCAACCCCGTTCTCTTGAACGCTCCCGCTTAGCGATCTTCAAGGGTATGAAGATGCACTCCCTCTCTCTCGTTGCTAGCATCTCCTAGATTGATCTTGGTGACACGTAGGAAAATTTTGAATTATTGCTACGTTCTCCAACACATCAAAGGTACCATCATCGTCTGATCCGGTAGATCCAGATCTAGAGTTTCCCCCGGAGCATCACATGTGGGGTGCCACGATCTACAACAACGATGCCTCGAGAAGGGAACGACGTCATAGACGCCGCCATCGTCCGCCATGACCGAAGTCGACGCGTTTTTCACCAGAAGTCGCGTCCCCCCAACCTCGCAGCTGGCTGGAGCCGAACGGAGCCTCGCCATGGAGACGAGGGCTGCCGTCGGCACGCCGGCAGGGAGCCTCCAGACGCCCCTCACCGGTCCTCCTCGCGCCACCGGCCGGCCAAGGCCGTATCGAGACGGATCTGGACAGGACGCCAGATCCGCTGCCATCGGAGCCACCCATGTGCCCGCGCCCGCCACACCGACGGCCATGTAGGTTCCCATCGCCACCGCGCAGCAGGGGCGCCGCCCTGACTGCCGCCTCCGGCATCCCCGCGTGAGACGCCGCCTCCGTCTCACCGGATCTTCCGCGGCGACCACCCGCCCTGGATCATGCAGGGCCCGCTGCCACCGCGGCCCTTGCCGACGGCAGCGGCAGCTGGGGATGGAGGAGCGGGGAGGGGCTTGTGGAGCGGGATCAGGGGCCCCTGGCGCCGCCCGAGGGAAGGCGACGCGAGGGGGAGGGGAGACGTCGGGGTGTGGTGGCGGCGCTAGATCACGATCCCTTGTATATTACCAAAAATTGTTGCAGATGTGAACAACCTGAGGATGAACTTCATCTTTTCTTTTTGTGCCCTTTTGCTAAAGTGGCTTGGTTCATTTATTCCTGGTACCTTAAGGTGGATAATTTTATTTTTGCTCAAGACAATTTGCAGGGCATCATATCTAATATTCTTTCTATCAAGCACCCTTATGCTAATCTGCATAATCTTTTCACTTTCTTATGGTGTCTTTGGAAAAGTAGGAATGGTTGTCTTTTTTTCAGAGAAAGATCTCTATGCCTCATCAAGTGCACTTCATGGAGCAGGCTACAGCGTCTTCCAGGGAGATGGTGGAGGACCTCAAACCTATACCGGCTAACTTGAGTCAAAATAGGAATAATACTACTTCCATTGTCTTGCCTATAGAAGGGCACAGCTACCTTCTGATCTTCTAACTACAGGTACTAAGATTTTTTTTTCAGATGCTTCGTGGAAGAACGCAAAGATTCCTGGCAGAAACCAATCTCTAGCAACACGTCTAGGAGTCTTCATATAGGTGGTGGACGGATCATCTTCTTATTCCATCATGATCCAAGCTTCCATGGATCAAGTCTCCTCTCCCTTAGTTGCTGACGCAGAAGCTCTTTGTCTTGCTGCGGCTGTTGGAAGGCATCTCAACCTACAGGGAGCAACTTTCTTGATTGATAGCTTGGCTTTGGCAAAAAGCAGCAGCTCTAGAAGTATCAGTTCTACTCATTCAAGATGGGAGATCAGACAACAACTTGCAGCCTTCATCTTACACGCTGATCCTCTCTCCTCTACTATATTTCACATTTCCAGATATATCAATGGTGTTGCTCACAGTTGTGCTCAGCAGGCTCTTACTGGTCATGAGGAGCTTTTTTTTAGGTGTCTCAAACTTGCTCATATCCACTATGGATGTCATTTTGTTGCTTTGTTGTCAAAATTAAAGTATCCCGGAGTGATGATTCATGTTGTAACTTGTAGTTGAGCAAAGTTTGAATGAAATTTGACACCTCATGCGCCTCACGTTTGTTTTAAATTTTTTTTTTAAACTAGACCGTGTTTGCATGAATTTCGTCCGGTTAGTTGAAACTTGGTTTGAAATGTATGCGGGCAACGTTGGATGGCCGGTTTCCTTATCCGTGTCTGCAGACTGGTTCCCCTTATCCACGGATGGATACGGGAGCAAATTTACGGGTCAGCGTTGGAGATGCCCTAAGATCAATGTCCATGTTCCGCTCAACAATCAGGTGCCACCCCCCCTATTTTTATCTTTGCATGTTTGAGTTTCTAACAAAATTCATTCGCCTTCTTTTCAAATCCGGAGGGAGTAGTACTTAACGCCGGTGCCTTCAGATGGCGCCCTTTGTTGCGACGAGGTGGTATTTGTTCCGGTACACCAAAAACTTCGGAACTGGCAACAGTGACTTGACATTCCAACTGCACTTGCACAAGCAAGCAGGATATGATCCTTACAGCGAACCACTAAAAATAGTCCTCCGGCGTCGTAGGAGTGAGAATCAGAGCAACTTGACCTCATGCATGGTGGCAGAAGCTGTAACGTTCGGACTTGTGCTTGATGATCACTTGGAGGCTTCCGGTGCTGGCATCCCGAGAATCTCGACGCCGGACAGCACAGCAGCTTTGGTGTAGCCCGTCGGATAAAGCTGGGAACGCAGAGCTTGCCGGAGCCCAGCGGCAGGAGGTGGCACCCCGTCGGCGTCGGGGAACACGCCTCCCCGGAGCAATGAGAGATGCCCACGGGCGGCTTGACCTAACGGAACGGCCCGTTCACCGCCACGTTGCAGCTGGGCCAGTTTGGCAGCGATGCCTGCCCCTGCCTTCTTTTCGGGCTTCTTTTCGCTCTCACGTTTGGTTTATGCCAAAGGCTGCTGGCCTAACTGGAAAAATAAGGCCGGCAAGCCCGCCGAATTTGGCAACGGCCTGGCCAGCCCACTGCGCCGAGGTGGTTGCCGAGTCTACTTCCGTGGACGTGGCTTGTTTTAAGTTTTTGTTCCGCAACTCCGCCGGCGAGTCCGGTCCGAGGTTGCGGAGCGCGGGCGAGCGTCGTAGACGAAGTAGTCGAAGTAGTTGAACACGCGAAAGTAAATGACACAGAGAGATATAGAGGAGACCAGTTTTATTAATCAATGATCAGGGATTACAATGATGTCTCCTCGTTGCTTTATATAGGGGGTAGGGGGTAAAGGGATAAGTACCCACTTAACGTAAAGTGGGGGAAACGGGAGGGGCTAGCCCATGCGATACGCACGAGGCCGCCGCCACCCCTCGGTGGCCCCGGTTTCCCAACATTCCCCCTTGGGTAATTATCCGTATATCCATGCCTCAAAACTCCAAAAAACCCAGTGGAAAAAAAATAAAGAAAGAGCACACGGTATACATTGTTGTATTGCACGAATTGCCTTGTCAAAAACCTTGTGTGAGGAACATCAGGAAAACTCACTCAAGGGAAAAAGAGTACAATCCACTCAACCATCAAGTTGAGTACTCGATCATCAGGATTGAGATTTTAGCGACGAGTTTGTGAAGTTTCTCCCCCTGAACCTTGCATCTCTTTAAGTCTCATCATATCGATTCCACGCACACACCTCTCTAAGGTTGATGCCGGTAATGATTTAGTGAACATATCAGTAAGATTGTCACAGGACTTAGTATGCAAACTCTCACCTCGTTCAACTGTTGCAGCTCATGTGCATAGAAGAACTTGGGACTAATATGCTTTGTGAGGTTACTCTTCACATAACCCATCTGGACTTGTGCAGCACAAGCAGCATTATCTTCATAGATAATGGTACGGGTTTGTACGGTGTTCAGCCCACATGTCTGCTGAATGTGGCCGATCATCCGCCGAAGCGATACACACTCTTTTGATGCTTCGAATAGTGCCATGATTTCCGAGTGGTTCGTGGAAGTCGACACAAGTGTTTGCTTGGACGATTTCCAGGAAAACGCAGTTCCACCACAAAGGAAAACATATCCAGTCTGCGATTTGCAATCATGTGGGTCCGATAGGTACCCAGCATCGGCATAGCCTATAATAGATAGGTCTTGATTTCTTTTATAAAACAGGCCAAGATCTTTGGTCCCTTGCAGGTAACGGAAGACGTCCTTGACACCTTTCCAATGCCTCTTGGTAGGTTCAGAACTGTACCGAGCAAGCAAACTAACGGCGAACGCAATGTCTGGCCGTGTACAATTTGCGAGGTACATGAGTGCTCCAACTGCACTCAGGTAAGGAACCTCTGGTCCCAGAGTTTCCTCCCCCTCTTCCTTTGGCCTGAACGGGTCCTTGTCTGGCTGTAAAGATCTTCCGACCATCGGGGTCTTAGAAGGATATGCCTTATCAAATCCAAATCTTTCCAACACCTTCTGGGTGTAGGCCGACTGGTGCACTAAAATCCCATCAGGGGAATGTTCAAGTTGCAGACCTAGAGAGAACTTGGTTTTACCCAAATCCTTCATCTCGAATTCCGACATCAAGTAGGAACTCGCTTCCTCAATATCCTCAGGCGTACCGATTATGTTTAAATCGTCCACGTACACCGAGATTATACAGAATTCATCTTGGGATCGCCGTATAAAAACACATGGGCAATCTTTATTGCTCGTGTAGCCCTTCTCATGAAAGAAATCACTTAAGTGATTGTACCACATTCTACCAGACTGTCTGAGTCCGTACAGTGCCTTTTGAAGTTGAACACTGTATAGACCCCTGTTTGCTCTATCATGGTTCGGAACAGGGATACCTTCTGGAACCTTCATGTATATGTTCGAATCCAAGTTACCATATAGGTAAGCAGTGACAACATCCATTAGTTTCATTTTCAAGCCCATGTTTACTGCCATCGAGATCAAGTATCTAAAGGTAACTCCATCCATGACCGGGGAATAAGTCTCCTCAAAATCGACACCTGGTCGTTGAGTGAACCCTTGAGCTACGAGCCTTGCTTTGTACCGTACTACCTTATTATTTTCATCTCTCTTTCGAACAAAAACCCACCTATGGCCAACAGGGCGAATGTGGGGAGGAGTTCGACAAACTGGTCCGAACACCTTCCTTTTGTTCAGAGATAATAATTCGGCAGTAATTGCCTGCTGCCAATCTTTCCAATCCGACCTTTTCTTGCAATCAGCGAGCGTGTTAGGCTCAGGGTCAAGATCTATGATTGAGGCAATTTTCGTAGCAAAGTTGATGTCGACAATCACCGTTGCTCGGTTCAGGGACTCCCCCGTATAAATATAATTTATGGCCATTTCGTCATGGAGCGCATCCGGCGCAAACACTTGCTCTACCAAATTTCCCATTATGGGAGCAAGGTCCTTTAGATTTCCCGCGCCGACGTGTGCGCACACATCTCCGCTGGGTGTTTCCCCTATGGGAAAGTTTAAGTCCGGAATTTCGTGCACTGAATTTTCCGTACTTGTGCCAGGTCTCGACTGGCTCCCCGTTTCAATTTGGGCTACTTTGGCGATAGGCTGTGATAAATCTCTCTTATCCTTTTTCGTCAGGCGTCCCCGAGTACTTGGGATTTGAGAAGCCGGATTTCTCGTCCTTTTTGGCCTTTGGACGGGAGCGGGTATACCATCATTTTTCTTCGGTATTTCAACCCTTTCCGGTGCATTGCGCGCGTGCACATGCGATTTTGTCACAGTCTTTAAGTCACTAAAGTGGTCGGGCAGTTGATTTGCTAAATACTGCAAATCTATTATCTTTTGGACTTCTCTCTCAGTCTCAGCAGTGCGCGGGTCATGAGCGTGGATCCCCGTGGCTTGCCACGTGATTTCTCGACTTTTAGCATCAAGGGGTTGATTCTTTCCCCCTAAAGTCGGGAAAAAATCCTCGTCAAAAATGCAATCAGCAAAACGAGCCGTGTGACAGTCACCTGTCATGGGGTCCAGATACCTGATTATGGACACAGTCTCATAACCAACGTATATCCCTGACTTACGGAGCGGGCCCATCGCCGATCGCTGAGGGGGTGGTATTGGTACATATACCTGGCAACCGAACCTACAAAGGTGGGAAATTTTCGATGTCGACCCTTGCGCAAGTTGAACAGGAGAGTGGATGTTGTAGGCCGACGGTCGAAAGTTGATGAGATTAGCCACGTGTAACACCGCGTGGCCCCAACATGTAGTTGGTAAATTACAACCCTGAAGGAGCGGTCGGGCAATGAATTTAATTCTTTTAATCAATGCCTCGGCTAGTCCATTTTGTGTATGAACATGTGGTACCGAGTGCTCAACTTTGATTCCCATTGCCATGCAATAATCATCGAACGCCTTTGAAGTAAATTCTCCGGCGTTGTCCATTCGAATAGACTTTATACGATAATTCGGGAAATTATTCCTCATTTGTATGATCTGTGAAATCAATTTTGCAAAGGCATGGTTCCTTGTTGACAGCAGGCAAACATTGGACCATTTAGAGGAAGCATCAATGAGCACCATGAAGTACCGAAACGGCCCCGTGAGGGGCTGAATTGGACTGCATATGTCCCCTTGGATACGTTCCAAGAACGCGGGGATTTCATCCCTCACCTTGAGGGGCGATGGCCTAATGACTAACTTCCCCTTAGCGCATGTGGAGCACACGAAATCATCGGGATTCGGGAAGTTCTTCACGTTAACATTATGGCCATGTGAGTTGTTAATTATATTTCTCATCATCCTAAGTCCTAGGTGGCCTAACCTATCGTGCCAGAGGCAGAAGAGTTCAGAGCTTCTAAAAACGGTCTTGAGGGTAGTGTACACGGGCGGTGCTACTATCTTAGTGTAGTATAGCCCTGTGTCAAACGAAGGAAGCCTTTCGATAACATGTTTACCACCTGCATCCCGCTTTGTGATGAGTAGGCACTCCTTGCCGTTTTCATCATCGGTCTCAGCATGGAAACCATTAGCGCGGATGTCTCTAAAGCTCAAAAGAGTACGATTCGACTCCGGCTAATGATCAAAGTTGTTCCCATGGGGAGTATAATAGTGGCTCTTCCGGAGCCAACTATGTGAGAACCGCAGCCGGCGATTGTCATAATACTTCCCGGAGATTTTTTAATGGACTCAAAGTACTTAGTTTCTCGTAAAATGGTATGAGTGGTGGCGCTATCGGCAAGGCACGTTTCCTCCATTCGTGCGCCACACGCGTTCTAAAATATGACATCTAATTAATGTAATGAGGAAGAAAATACATTAAAAATAAATGCACACATCTCATAACATAACATGCTATCATGTATAAATAATGGAATAAATGAATAAATGTCATCCAATCGCCAAAGTAAAGAATAAGTTTATGCTCTCATAGAGCTTACAACCAAATCTAATTTATTCAATTTTATTGTATCAAATCACGGAATCATGATAACCAAAAAGGTATGCTAAGTGGACTCGGTGAAGAAGCCATTCACTTCCGCCGCAATCTCCATAATAGTGAGCTGATCCTCCTTAGAAATCATCTTGGAGGCAGCATCAATGTCTAGTGGCGGCGCCCCCGAGGCGACCATGTGGTCAACCTCCATGGCGACGTGGGCGTCGGTAGAGACCGCCAAAGCTGCCGCGATGGGCACCACTGGGGTCGGCTCTATGGGCGCAGCAGGGGGAGTAGCGATCATCACGGGTGCCGCCATGGGCGCCGGTGGTGCTCCCTCCTGAACCAAGGCGAGGTGCGTCTCACGCGCCTTCCGAGTCTTATATGCATCAACGACCTCCTGTGGTGCGTGGCACTGGCGGGAGAAATGCTCCACCGAGCCACAACGGAAGCAGTCCTGAGGCCTTTGCCCTCCCTTGCCCGGCTTGTTCTGCTTAGCCGGGGCGGGGGGGGGGGGTGAGGGCCCTTCTTCTTGCCCTTCCGGCCCCTCTTCTTCTGTTGAGGCTTGCGGACTTTGAGAGCGTTCACCTCCTGGCGAGAACTCCCCCCAAGTGGTTGCGCGACAAAGTTCTTCTTGAGAACCTCGTCCTGCGCCTCCGCCACCTGGAGGACGTCAATCAACTCTGAATACCTCGTGTAGTTCCCCTGGCGGTAGTTCCGTGAGGACTGGACCGCGTCGGGGTGGAAAGTGGATAGGGTTTTCTCAATCTTGAAGTCCGCAAACCGTCTTGAAGTCCGCAAACCTCAGACGGATCCACTCTGCCTCTGCACGTGGCTTCACAGTGTACTTCAGCCGCTCAAACCGCTGCTTAAGAGCGGTCCAAAGGCCAGAAGCACTGCGCTCAGCCATATACTCATCTTTCAGAGTAGGTGACAGGTGATGACTGAGAAAATGCAGAGCCTGCGCATTCTCAGTTTCGAACGTGGGATCAGTGACGGCCAGCTGGGCCCCCTTACCGATCGCCCTCGGGAGGGTTTTGCCCTGGAGAAAGATCTCGCAGTCCGAGGACCATGACAGGTAGTTTAGCCCTGTCTGGGCCAACTCAGGAAACTCCTTGTTGACAATTCCGGCCATCTGCGATTTATGCAAAAATCATGAGATTACAGCAGGTAATCTTTTGCACAAAGCGAAGTTGATAAACTTATTCAATAAAATGACGTTCCAATATTTAAAACATGCTATTATATGACTTACTAAATGATTAAGAGTGCTAAACAATTAATCTACAATAGTAAAATCATACTATAATATCATGTTACAAAAGATAGCATGTTAAGCGCATCTAGTATGTGAAAACTAGCCCAAAAAATTAAATTTCCGAGGCATTTTTAAGCCCAAATACGTGTTTTCAGTGAAAATAGACAATTCCAGGGGCTTCTACGCGAAATATTACAGCAGGAATAAAACTTGCGTAAACTCTGGAAACTACGGGGGCTAAACCGCAAAAATCCCGCGCTGCAGCCGGCGCCCCTCTTGTTTTTTTATATGGAGGAATCCCACGGCCGCGGCCCATCCGGCGGCTTCGGTCCATCCAGGCCCAGCAGAAAAACGCGCCGGGCCGGCCCAGGGCATTGCACTGCCCACCAGGGGGCGACGCTAGGGTTGCCCTAGCGCCCGAGCAACGCCGTGGCGGCGGCAGCCGAGCCGGCCAGCGGGGCGCGACGGACGGGGGGGGGGGGAGGGTGCGATGGCCGGCGGTCAACGGCGCGGCGGCGGGCCACAACGCGAGGCCACAGCGCGAGGGCAGGGCGCGCGGCGACCGCGACCAGACCAGCGCGCACGAGGCGGCGGCAGGCCACGGCGCGCGGCGACCACCGGGCCGCGGCCAGCAGGGCACGGCGCGGCCACGGCTCGCGGCCAGCAGGGCACGGCGCGGCCACGGCTCGCGGCTGCCAGGCCGGCCAGGCCGGCCATCGGGGCTCGGCGACGAGCCGACCAGTGGGACGGCTGCGGCGGCGGTGTCAGCAGGACGCGATGTGGCGCGTGCGACCAGCAGGGTCGCAGCCAGCGCGGCGTCATCCGGACGCCGGCCTCGGGATGCGATCTTCGTCGCGTTCATCCGGAAAAATGACGGCGCATGACACATCTGGTGTTTTTGCGGCGGTACCACGATCATCTGGATCGCGATCTGTACCGACTCCCTATGGTGCAGTCAACAAATTCCTCTTAGTCCAAGAACATCGACATTGGTCGGCGACGTGTTCGTCCGCTCGGTTCTTGGGAGGAAAATCCGCACCATAGGTAGATCAAATCCGAAAAATAATCTAATCGCAAAAACGGAATCGTAGTAACGAGAGGAATCCATTTTTGCAAAAGTGGGGATCGCATCTTATACCTCCGCGGGATCGACGAAAGCCTGCGTGATGCAGGCTTGACGCAGGCTTGACGGAGAGTTGATGGAGCGAAGCGTGCTGATAACGTGTTCCGCAACTCCGCCGGCAAGTCCGGTCCGAGGTTGCGGAGCGAGGGCGAGCGTCGTAGACGAAGTAGTCGAAGTAGTCGAACACGCGAGAGTAAATGACACAGAGAGATATGGAGAAGACCAGCTTTATTAATCAATGATCAGGGATTACAATGATGGCTCCTCGCTGCTTTATATAAGGGTAGGGGGTCAAGGAATAAGTACCGACTTAACGTAAAGTGGGGAAACGGGAGGGCTAGCCCGTGCAATACGCACGAGGCCGCCGCCACCCCTCGGTGGCCCCGGTTTCTCAACAGTTTTGTTATATTATTGAACGGTGATAAGTAACGAACGTTACGTTTTTTAGGGAGGTTACCGAACGATTTTGATCCGCTCTCGAAAGGTGACGCTGATCCTTGCTGGGGGTTCAGTGCAAGTTGATACACACTTGCCTACTAGTAAAATATTTTTTTTGCGTGGAACTTTCCTACTAGTATGTGTACACCATGTTTCCAATTGTTTTTTTAGGGTAACATACTTTGGTATTTATTAAAAAAAAAAAAACGTCAAATCACTGACAGAGCAGTTTGCAGAATGCAATGCAGGACGTGGAACCAGACCATAGTCCATTACTAGCTCCCTCCTTTGCTAAAGCATGAGCTGCATCGTTAGGGCATCTTCAACGCTGGCCCGCAAACCAAACACCGCATCCGTCTATGAACAAATGGACCAGTCAGCGGATAAGGATGCGGGAGACAGCTATCCAAACTGTTTACATACATTTCAAGTAGTGTTTAAGCAAACCTGAGGAATTACGTGCAAACCAGATGGTTTTCATACAAACCGGGGCACAATCATTACATTTTGGCCAGTTTTCATAAAAAAGGACCAGACCTAAACCTAGCCTACGGTGGCGCACGTCCAAGTCCTTGTTGTTCCCTTCTCGCGACCGCCTCCTTCATTCGCCGTCTCCCACATCCTTATCCGCTGACTGGTCCCTCGGTTCACAGACGGATGCGGTGTTCGGTTTGCGGACCAGCGTTGAAGATGCCCTAACGATGCAGCTCATGCTTTAGCAAAGGAACTAGGCTATTTATGGACGAAATCAAGCCAATACATTGAAAAGAGTAAAGTGGAGATAGAGGAGATCAAGTGGGAGGTGCACCAGAGGAAACAGTGCAAAAGACGGTGTTCTATATGACCACGCCCGTTCGGATGATCGGTCATATGGCATGTGAAGGAAATATGCCCTAGAGGCAATAATAAAGTTATTATTTATTTCCTTATATCATGGTAAATGTTTATTATTCATGCTAGAATTGTATTAACTGGAAACATGATACATGTGTGAATACATAGACAAAACAGTGTCACTAGTATGCCTCTACTTGACTAGCTCGTTGATCAAAGATGGTTATGTTTCCTAGCCATAGACATGAGTTGTCATTTGATTAACGGGATCACATCATTAGAAGAATGATGTGATTGACTTGACCCATTCCGTTAGCTTAGCACTTGATCGTTTAGTATGTTGCTATTGCTTTCTTCATGACTTATACATGTTCCTATGACTATGAGATTATGCAACTCCCGTTTACCGGAGGAACACTTTGTGTGCTACCAAACGTCACAACGTAACTGGGTGATTATAAAGGTGCTCTATAGGTGTCTCCGAAGGTACTTGTTGGGTAGGCGTATTTCGAGATTAGGATTTGTCACTCCGATTGTCGGAGAGGTATCTCTGGGCCCACTCGGTAATGCACATCACTTAAAGCCTTGCAAGCATTGTAACTAATGAGTTAGTTGCGGGATGATGTATTACAGAACGAGTAAAGAGACTTGCCGATAACGAGATTGAACTAGGTATTGAGATACCGACGATCGAATCTCGGGCAAGTAACATACCGATGACAAAGGGAACAACGTATGTTCTTATGCGGTTTGACCGATAAAGATCTTCGTAGAGTATGTAGGAGCCAATATGAGCATCTACGTTCCGCTATTGGTTATTGACCGGAGACGTGTCTCGGTCATGTCTACATAGTTCTCGAACCCGTAGGGTCCGCACGCTTAAAGTTCGATGACGATTTGTATTATGAGTTATGTGATTTGATGTACTGAAGGTAATTCGGAGTCCCGGATGAGATCAGGGACATGACGAGGAGTCTCGAAATGGTCGAGACGTAAAGATCGATATATTGGACGACTATATTCGGACATCGGAAAGGTTCCGAGTGATTCGGGTATTTCCGAAGTACCGGGGAGTTACGGGAATTTACCGGGAGAAGTATTGGGCCTTATTGGGCCATACGGGAATAGAGGAGAGAGGCCAAAAGGAAGGAGGCCCCCCCTCTGGTCCGAATTGGACAAGGGGTGCAGCCCCCTTTTCCTTCTCCCTCTCCCCCTCTTTCCTTCTCTCCTACTCCGGAAAGGAAAGAGGAATCCTACTAGGACTTGTGAGTCCTAGTAGGACTCCCCACACTTGGCGCGCCCCCTCTAGGGCTGGCCTCTCCCTTGTTCCTTTATATACGGGGGCAGGGGGCACCCCATAGACACAAGTTGATCTGTTGATATATTCCAGCCGTGTGCGGTGCCCCCCTCCACTATATTCCACCTCGGTCATATCGTAGCAGTGCTTAGGCGAAGCCCTGCGTCGGTAGCATCATCATCACCGTCATCACGCCGTCATGCTGACGGAACTCTCCCTCCAAACTCTGCTGGATCGGAGTTCGTGGGACGTCATTGAGCTAAACGTGTGCTGAACTCGGAGGTGCCGTGCGTTCGGTACTTGGATCGGTCGGATATGAAGACGTACGACTACATCAACCGCGTTGCCATAACGCTTCCGCTTTCGGTCTACAAGGGTACGTGGACACACTCTCCCCTCTCGTTGCTATGCATCACCATGATCCCCAACAATGGTATCCGAGCCAGGTTTTATGCGTAGATGTTATATGCATGAGTAGAACACAAGTGAGTTGTGGGCGATACAAGTCATACTGCTTACCAGCATGTCATACTTTGGTTCGGCGGTATTGTTGGATGAAGCGGCCCGGACCGACATTACGCGTACGCTTATGCGAGACTGGTTCTACCGACGTGCTTTGCACATAGGTGGCTGGCGGGTGTCAGTTTCTCCAACTTTAGTTGAACCGAGTGTGGCTACGGCCGGTCCTTGAGAAGGTTAAAACAGCACTAACTTGACGAACTATCGTTGTGGTTTTGATGCGTAGGTAAGAACGGTTCTTGCTCAGCCCGTAGCAGCCACGTAAAACTTGCAACAACAAAGTAGAGGACGTCTAACTTGTTTTTGCAGGGCATGTTGTGATGTGATATGGTCAAGGCATGATGCTATATTTTATTGTATGAGATGATCATGTTTTGTAACCGAGTTATCGGCAACTGGCAGGAGCTATATGGTTGTCTCTTTGTTGTATGCAATGCAATCGCCCTGTAATTGCTTCTTTATCACTAAGTGGTAGCGATAGTCGTAGAAGCAATAGTTGGCGAGTCGACAACGATGCTACGATGGAGATCAAGGTGTCGCGCCGGTGACGATGGTGATTATAACGGTGCTTCGGAGATGGAGATCACAAGCACAAGATGATGGCCATATCATATCACTTATATTGATTGCATGTGATGTTTATCTTTTATGCATCTTATTTTGCTTAGATCGGCGGTAGCATTATAAGATGATCTCTCACTAAATTTCAAGGTATAAGTGTTCTCCCTGAGTATGCACCGTTGCGAAAGTTCTTCATGCTGAGACACCATGTGATGATCAGGTGTGATAAGCTCTACGTTCAAATACAACGGGTGCAAAACAGTTGCACACGCGGAATACTCAGGTTAAACTTGACGAGCCTAGCATATGCAGATATGGCCTCGGAACACTGAGACCGAAAGGTCGAGCGTGAATCATATAGTAGATATGATCAACATAGTGATGTTCACCATTGAAACTACTCCATCTGACGTGATGATCGGACATGGTTTAGTTGATATGGATCACGTGATCACTTAGAGGATTGGAGGGATGTCTATCTAAGTGGGAGTTCTTAAGTAATATGATTAATTGAACTTTCATTTATCATGAACTTAGTCCTGGTAGTATTAGCATATCTATGTTGTAGATCAATAGCTTGCATTTAGCTCCCCTGTTTTATTTTGATATGTTCCTAGAGAAAACTGAGTTGAAAGATGTTAGTAGCAATGATGCGGATTGGATCCGTGATATGAGGATTATCCTCATTGCTGCACAGAAGAATTATGTCCTTGATGCACCGCTAGGTGACATACCTATTGCAGGAGCAGATGCAGACGTTATGAACGTTTGGCTAGCTCAATATGATGACTACTTGATAGTTTAGTGCACCATGCTTAACGGCTTAGTATCGGGACTTCAAAGACGTTTTTGAACGTCATGGACCATATGAGATGTTCCAGGAGTTGAAGTTAATATTTCAAGCAAATACCCGAGTTGAGAGATATGAAGTCTCCAACAAGTTCTATAGCTAAAAGATGGAGGAGAATCGCTCAACTAGTGAGCATGTGCTCAGATTGTCTGGGTACTACAATCGCTTGAATCATGTGGGAGTTAATCTTCCAGATAAAATAGTGATTGACAGAATTCTCTAGTCACCATCACCAAGTTAGTAGAACTTCGTGATGAACTATAATATGCAAGGGATGACGAAAACAATTCCCAAGCTCTTCGCGATGCTAAAATCGGCGAAGGTAGAAATCAAGAAAAACATCAAGTGTTTATGGTTGACAAGACCACTAGTTTCAAGAGAAAGGGCAAAGGGAAGAAGGGGAACTTCAAGAAGAACGGCAAGCAAGTTGCTGCTCAAGTGAAGAAGCCCAAGTCTGGACCTAAGCCTGAGACTGAGTGCTTCTACTGCAAGCAGACTGGTCACTGGAAGCGGAACTGCCCCAAGTATTTGGCGGATAAGAAGGATGGCAAGGTGAACAAAGGTATATGTGATATACATGTTATTGATGTGTACCTTACTAATGCTCGCAGTAGCACCTGGGTATTTGATACTGGTTCCGTTGCTAATATTTGCAACTCGAAACAGGGACTACGGATTAAGCGAAGATTGGCTAAGGATGAGGTGACGATGCGCGTAGGAAATAGTTCCAAAGTCGATGTGATCGCAGTCGGCACGCTACCTCTACATCTACCTTCGGGATTAGTTTTAGACCTGAATAATTGTTATTTGGTGCCAGCGTTAAGCATGAACCTTATATTTGGATCTTGTTTGATGCGAGACGGTTATTCATTTAAATCAGAGAATAATGGTTGTTCTATTTATATGAGTAATATCTTTTATGGTCATGCACCCTTGAAGAGTGGTCTATTTTTGTTGAATCTCGATAGTAGTGATACACATATTCATAATATTGAAACCAAAAGATGGAGAGTTGATAATGATAGTGCAACTTATTTGTGGCACTGCCATTTAGGTCATATTGGTGTAAAGCGCATGAAGAAACTCCTGTTGGGGATCGTTGCAGAAATTAAAAAAATTCTACGCATCACCAAGATCAATCTATGGAGTAACTAGCAACGAGAGAGAGGGGAGTGCATCTTCATACCGTTAAAGATCGCGAGACGGAAGCGTTGCAAGAACGCGGATGAGGGAGTCGTACTCGTAGCGATTCAGATCGCGGTGGATTCCGATCCTAGCGCCGAACAACGGCACCTCCGCGTTCAACACACGTGCAGCCCAGTGACGTCTCCCGCACCTTGATCCAGCAAGGAGGAGGGGGAGGTTGAGGAGAGGGCTCCAACAGCAGCATGACGGTGTGGTGGTGATGGAGTGGCAGTTCTTCGGCAGGGCTTCGCCAAGCTCACGCGGAGGAGGAGAGGTGTTGGGGAGGGGAGGGGCTGCGCCTTGGATGTGGTGCTGCAGCCCTCCCTCTACCCCTCTATTTATAGGGAGAAGGGGAAGGGGGCCGCCCCTCTAGATGAGATCTAGAGGGGGGCGGCGGCCAAGGGGGAGGGAGCTTGCCCCCCAAGCAAGGGGGGCGCCCCCTTTAGGGTTCCCCCCAACCCTAGGCGCATGGGAACTAAGGGGGGATGGCGCCCAGCCCACTTAGGGGCTGGTTCCCTTCCACCTACAGCCCATAAGGCCCTCCGGGGCAGGTGGACCCTCCCGGTGGACCCCCGGAACCCCTCCGGTGGTCCCGGTACAATACCGGTATACCCTCGAATATTTCCGGTGACTGTATGATGACTTCCCATATATAAATCTTCACCTCCAGACCATTCCGGAACTCCTCGTGACGTCCGGGATGTCATCCGGGACTCCGAACAACATTCGGTAACCACATACAAATCTTCCTTATAACCCTAGCGTCATCGAACCTTAAGTGTGTAGACCCTACGGGTTCGGGAATCATGCAGACATGACCGAGACCGCTCTCTAGCCAATAACCAACAGCGGGATCTGGATACCCATGTTGGCTCCCACATGTTCCATGATGATCTCATCGGATGAACCACGATGTCGAGGATTCAAGCAATCCCATATACAATTCCCTTCGTCAATCGGTACGTTACTTGCCCGAGATTCGATCGTCGGTATCCCAATACCTCGTTCAATCTCGTTACCGGCAAGTCACTTTACTCGTTCCGTAATGCATGATCCCGTGACTAACTACTTAGTCACATTGAGCTCATTATGATGATGCATTACCGAGTGGGCCCAGAGATACCTCTCCGTCATACGGAGTGACAAATCCCAGTCTCGATCCGTGCCAACCCAACAGACACTTTCGGAGATACCTGTAGTGCACCTTTATAGCCACCCAGTTACATTGTGACGTTTGGTACACCCAAAGCATTCCTACGGTATCCGCGAGTTGCACGATCTCATGGTCTAAGGAAATGGTACTTGACATTAGAAAAGCTTTAGCAAACGAACTACACGATCTAGTGCTATGCTTAGGATTGGGTCTTGTCCATCACATCATTCTCCTAATGATGTGATCCCGTTATCAATGACATCCAATGTCCATGGTCAGGAAAACGTAACCATCTATTGATCAACGAGCTAGTCAACTAGAGGCTCACTAGGGACATGTGATGGTCTATGTGTTCACACATGTATTACGATTTCCGGATAACACAATTATAGCATGAACCATAGACAATTATAATGAACAAGGAAATATAATAATAACCATTTTATTATTGCCTCTAGGGCATATTTCCAACAGTCTCCCACTTGCACTAGAGTCAATAATCTAGTTACATTGTGATGAATCGTACACCCATAGAGTTTTGGTGTTGATCATGTTTCGCCCGTGGAAGAGGTTTAGTCAACGGATCTGCGACGCTTGATGTGCCTGGTCTTCTTGTGAAACCTGGGTTCCTTGGCAAGGGCAATAGCTCCAGTGTTGTCACAGAAGAGAGTCATCGGCCCGATGCATTGGGAATAACTCCTAGGTCGGCAATGAACTCCTTCATCCAGATTGCTTCATGTGCTGCCTCCGAGGCTGCCATGTACTCCGCTTCACATGTAGATACCGCCACGACGTTGTGCTTGCAACTGCACCAGCTGACTGCCCCACCATTCAAAATATACACGTATCCGGTTTGTGACTTAGAGTCATCCAGATCTGTGTCGAAGCTAGCATCGACGTAACCCTTTACGACGAACTCTTCGTCACCTCCATAAACGAGAAACATATCCTTAGTCCTTTTCAGGTACTTCAGGATGTTCTTGACCGCTGTCCAGTGTTCCATGCCGGGATTACTTTGGTACCTTCCTACAAAACTTACGGCAAGGTTTACATCAGGTCTGGTACACAGCATGGCATACATAATAGACCCTATGGCCGAGGCATAGGGGATGACACTCATCTTTTCTCTATCTTCTGTCGTGGTCGGGCATTGAGCCGTGCTCAATCTCACACCTTGCAATACAGGCAAGAACCCCTTCTTGGAATGATCCATATTGAACTTCTTCAATATCTTGTCAAGGTATGTGCTTTGTGAAAGACCTATGAGGCGTCTCGATCTATCTCTATAGATCTTGATGCCTAATATGTAAGCAGCTTCTCCAAGGTCCTTCATTGAAAAACACTTATTCAAGTAGGCCTTTATGCTTTCCAAGAATTCTATATCATTTCCCATCAATAGTATGTCATCAACATATAATATGAGAAATGCTACGGAGCTCCCACTCACTTTCTTGTAAACACAGGCTTCTCCATAAGTCTGTGTAAACCCAAACGCTTTGATCATCTCATCAAAGCGAATGTTCCAACTCCGAGATGCCTGCACCAGCCCATAGATTGAGCGTTGGAGCTTGCATACCTTGTCAGCATTCTTAGGATCGACAAAACCTTCCGGCTGCATCGTATACAATTCTTCCTTAAGGAAGCCGTTAAGGAATGCCGTTTTGACGTCCATTTGCCATATTTCATAATCGTAGAATGCGGCAATGTCTAACATGATTCGGACGGACTTCAGCTTCGCTACGGGTGAGAAGGTCTCATCGTAGTCAACTCCTTGAACTTGTCGATAACCCTTAGCGACAAGTCGAGCTTTATAGATGGTAACATTTCCATCCGCGTCCGTCTTCTTCTTAAAGATCCATTTATTTTCTATCGCTCGCCGATCATCGGGCAAGTCTGTCAAAGTCCATACATTGTTTTCATACATGGATCCTATCTCGGATTGCATGGCTTCAAGCCATTTGTTGGAATCTGGGCCCGCCATTGCTTCTTCATAGTTCGAAGGTTCACCGTTGTCCAACAACATGATTTCCAGGACAGGGTTGCCGTACCACTCTGGTGCGGAACGTGTCCTTGTGGACCTACGAAGTTCAGTGGTAACTTGATCATGATCGTCATCATTAACTTCCTCTCTAGTCGGTGCAGGCACCACAGAAACATTTTCTTGTGCTGCGCTACTTTCTGGTTCGAGAGGGGTCATCTCATCAAGTTCCACTTTCCTCCCACTTACTTCTTTCGAGAGAAACTCTTTCTCCATAAAGGACCCGTTCTTGGCAAGGAAGATCTTGCCTTCGGATCTGAGGTAGAAGGTATACCCAATGGTTTCCTTAGGGTATCCTATGAAGACGCATTTTTCCGACTTGGGTTCAAGCTTTTCAGGTTGAAGTTTCTTGACATAAGCATCGCATCCCCAAACTTTAAGAAACGACAGCTTAGGTTTCTTTCCAAACCATAATTCATACGGTGTCGTCTCAACGGATTTCAACGGAGCCCTATTTAAAGTGAATGCTGCAGTCTCTAAAGCATAACCCCAAAATGATAGCGGTAGATCGGTAAGAGACATCATAGATCGCACCATATCCAATACAGTGCGATTACGACGTTCGGACACACCATTACGCTGAGGTGTTCCAGGCGGCGTGAGTTGTGAAACAATTCCACATTTCCTTAAGTGTGTGCCAAATTCGTGACTCAAATATTCCCCTCCACGATCTGATCGTAAGAACTTTATTTTCCTGTCACGTTGATTCTCAACCTCACTCTGAAATTCCTTGAACTTTTCAAAGGTCTCAGACTTGTGTTTCATTAAGTAGACATACCCATATCTACTTAAGTCATCAGTGAGGGTGAGAACATAACGATAGCCACCGCAAGCCTCAACGCTCATTGGACCGCACACATCAATATGTATGATTTCCAATAAGTTGGTTGCTCTCTCCATTGTTCCGGAGAACGGAGTCTTGGTCATTTTTCCCATGAGGCATGGTTTGCACGTGTCAAATGATTCATAATCAAGAGACTCCAAAAGTCCATCTGCATGGAGTTTCTTCATGCGTTTGACACCAATGTGACCAAGGCGGCAGTGCCACAAGTATGTGGGACTATCATTATCAACCTTACATTTCTTGGCATTCACACTATGAATATGTGTAACATCACGTTCAAGATTCATTAAGAATAAACCATTGACCAGCGGGGCATGACCATAAAACATATCTCTCATATAAATAGAACAACCATTATTCTCGGATTTAAATGAGTATCCATCTCGCATCAAACGAGATCCAGATACAATGTTCATGCTCAAAGCTGGCACTAAATAACAATTATTGAGGTTTAAAACTAATCCCGTAGGTAAATGTAGAGGTAGCGTGCCGAAGGCGATCACATCGACCTTGGAACCATTCCCGACGCGCATCGTCACCTCGTCCTTCGCCAGTCTTCGCTTATTCCATAGCTCCTATTTTGAGTTACAAATATGAGCAACCGCACCGGTATCAAATACCCAGGAGCTACTACGAGTACTGGTAAGGTACACATCAATAACATGTATATCACATATACCTTTGGTGTTGCTGGCCTTCTTGTCTGCTAAGTACTTGGGGCAGTTCCGCTTCCAGTGACTGTTTCCCTTGCAATAAAAGCACTCAGTTTCAGGCTTGGGTCCATTCTTTGTCTTCTTCCCGGCAGCTTGCTTACCAGGCGCGGCAACTCCCTTGCCGTCTTTCTTGAAGCTCTTTTTACCCTTGCCTTTCTTGAACTTAGTGGTCTTATTCACCATCAACACTTGATGTTCCTTTTTGATCTCCACCTCCGCTAATTTCAGCATCGAATATACCTCAGGAATGGTTTTCTCCATCCCCTGCATATTGAAGTTCATCACAAAGCTCTTGTAGCTAGGTGGAAGCGACTGAAGGATTCTGTCAATGACCGCTTCATCCGGGAGATTAACTCCCAGCTAAGACAAGCGGTTGTGCAACCCAGACATTTTGAGTATGTGTTCGCTGACGGAACTATTCTCCTCCATCTTACAACTGTAGAACTTGTCGGAGACTTCATATCTCTTGACCCGGGCATGAGCTTGGAAAACCATTTTCAGCTCTTGGAACATCTCATATGCTCTGTGCTGCTCGAAACGCTTTTGGAGCCCCGGTTCTAAGCTGTAAAGCATGCCGCACTGAACCAGGGAGTAATCATCAACACGTGTTTGCCAAGCGTTCATAACGTCTTGGTTTGCTGGGACGGGTGCTTCACCTAGCGGTTCTTCAAGGACATATGCTTTCTTGGCAGCTATGAGGATGATCCTCAAGTTCCGGACCCAGTCCGTATAGTTGCTACCATCGTCTTTCAGCTTGGTTTTCTCTAGGAACGCGTTGAAGTTGAGGTTGACATTAGCGTGGGCCATTTGATCTACAAGACATATTGTAAAGATTTTAGACTAAGTTCATGATAATTAAGTTCATCTAATCAAATTATTAATGAACTCCCACTTAGACAGACATCCCTCTAGTCATCTAAGTGATACATGATCCGAGTCAACTAGGCCGTGTCCGATCGTCACATGAGACGGACTAGTCATCATCGGTGAACATCTTCATGTTGATCGTATCTTCTATACGACTCATGTTCGACCTTTCGGTCTTCCGTGTTCCGAGGCCATGTCTGTACATGCTAGGCTCGTCAAGTCAACCTAAGTGTATTGCGTGTGTAAATCTGGCTTACACCCGTTGTATGCGAACGTTAGGACCTATCACACCCGATCATCACGTGGTGCTTCGGAACAACGGACTTTAGCAACGGTGCACAGTTAGGGGGAACACAATTCTTGAAATTTTAGTGAGCGATCATCTTATTTAGGCTACCGTCATTCTAAGCAAATAAGATGTAAAACATGATAAACATCACATGCAATCAAATAGTGACATGATATGGCCGATATCATTTTGCTCCTTTTGATCTCCATCTTCGGGGCGCCATGATCAACATCGTCACCGGCATGACACCATGATCTCCATCATCGTGTCTTCATGAAGTTGTCTCGCCAACTATTACTTCTACTACTATGGCTAAAGGTTAGCAATAAAGTAAAGTAATTACATGACGTTTCAGTTGACACGCAGGTCATAAATAAATTAAGACAACTCCTATGGCTCCTGCCGGTTGTCATACTCATCGACATGCAAGTCGTGATTCCTATTACAAGAACATGATCAATCTCATACATCACATATATCAGTCATCACATTCTTCTGGCCATATCACATCACATGACACATGCTGCAAAAACAAGTTAGACGTCCTCTAATTGTTGTTGCAAATTTTTACGTGGCTGCTATAGGTTTCTAGCAAGAACGTTTCTTACCTACGCCAAAACACAACGTGGTATGCCAATTTCTGTTTACCCGTCATAAGGACCCTTTTCATCGAATCCAATCCGACTAAAGTGGGAGAGACAGACACCCGCTAGCCACCTTATGCAACTAGTGCATGTCAGTCGGTGGAACCTGTCTCACGTAAGCGTACGTGTAAGGTCGGTCCCGGCCGCTTCATCCCACGATGCCGCCGAATCAAGATAAGACTAGTAACGGCAAGTAAATTGACAAAATCGATGCCCACAACAACTTGTGTTCTACTCGTGCATAGAAACTACGCATAGACCTAGCTCATGATGCCACTGTTGGGGATCATTGCAGAAATTAAAAAATTTCTACGCATCACCAAGATCAATCTATGGAGTAACTAGCAACGAGAGAGAGGGGAGTGCATCTTCATACCGTTGAAGATCGCGAGACGGAAGCGTTGCAAGAACGCGGATGAGGGAGTCGTACTCGTAGCGATTCAGATCGCGGTGGATTCCGATCCTAGCGCCGAACAACGGCACCTCCACGTTCAACACACGTGCAGCTAAGGATGGAAATTTTACCCAACGGGTACGGGTACCCGCGGGTACCGTACCCGCATGAGCAGGGTATGGGCACACTTTTATACCCATGGGTAGTACCCATACCCTACCCGTTAAGTCATGGGCAGGGTACGGGTATAATCTTGTACCCGCGAGTATACCCATACCCTGCCCGCTTGTGAACTAATATTATGTTGTCGTCAATTAATCATTAATTTGTCATGTGACTTGTCTACTCCTATTGACTTATGAGTATGTTGTACTCATCTACCTGTTATTGAGCTAAAATAATTGTTTTTTTGTCAAATGTGTTATCCATGAGTGTAAAAATGTGAACAACCCGTGTGTTATTTGTTCTACCCGCTGGGTACCCAACGGGTACAGGTACCCGTCAGGTATGGGTATCGGTAAAGTTCCATACCCATGGGTACGGGTATGGGTAGAATTTTGTACCCATTGACTATACGGGTATGGGTATGGTATTGCTCTACCCTGCCCATACCCTAACCTTTCCATCCTTACGTGCAGCCCGGTGACGTCTCCCGCACCTTGATCCAGCAAGGAGGAGGGAGAGGTTGAGGAAGAGGGCTCCAACAACAGCACGACGGTGTGGTGGTGATGGAGTGGCAGTTCTCCGGCAGGGCTTCGCCAAGCTCACGCGGAGGAGGAGAGGTGTTGGGGAGGGGAGGGGCTGCGCGTTGGATGTGGTGCTGCAGCCCTCCCTCTACCCCTTTATTTATAGGGAGAAGGGGAAGGGGGCCGGCCCCTCTAGATGAGATCTAGAGGGGGGCGCCGGCCAAGGGGGAGGGGGCTTGCCCCCAAGCATGGGGGGCGCCCCCTTTAGGGTTCCCCCAACCCTAGGCGCATGGGCCCTAAGGGGGGATGGCGCCCAGCCCACTTAGGGGCTGGTTCCCTTCCACCTACAGCCCATAAGGCCCTCCGGGGCAGGTGGACCCTCCCGGTGGACCCCCGGAACCCCTCCGGTGGTCCCGGTACAATACCGGTATACCCCCGAATATTTCCGGTGACCGTATGATGACTTCCCATATATAAATCTTCACCTCCGGACCATTCCGGAACTCCTCGTGACGTCCGGGATGTCATCCAGGACTCTGAACAATATTCCGTAACCACATACAAATCTTCCTTATAACCCTAGCGTCATCGAACCTTAAGTGTGTAGACCCTACGGGTTCGGGAATCATGCAGACATGACCGAGACCGCTCTCTAGCCAATAACCAACAGCGGGATCTGGATACCCATGTTGGCTCCCACATGTTCCACGATGATCTCATCGGATGAACCACGATGTCGAGGATTCAAGCAATCCCGTATACAATTCCCTTCGTCAATCGGTACGTTACTTGCCCGAGATTCGATCATCGGTATCCCAATACCTCGTTCAACCTCGTTACCGGCAAGTCACTTTAATCGTTCCGTAATGCATGATCCCGTGACTAACTACTTAGTCACATTGAGCTCATTATGATGATGCATTACCGAGTGGGCCCAGATATATCTCTCCGTCATACGGAGTGACTGTTGGAAATATGCCCTAGAGGCAATAATAAAATGGTTATTATTATATTTCCTTGTTCATGATAATTGTTTATTGTTCATGCTATAATTGTATTAACTGGAAACCGTAATACATGTGTGAATACATAGACCACAACATGTCCCTAGTGAGCCTCTAGTTGACTAGCTCATTGATCAATAGATGGTTATGGTTTCCTGACCATGGACATTGGATGTCATTGATAACGGGATCACATCATTAGGAGAATGATGTGATGGACAAGACCCAATCCTAAGCATAGCACAAGATCGTGTAGTTCGTTTGCTAAGAGCTTTTCTAATGTCAAGTATCGTTTCCTTAGACCATGAGATTGTGCAACTCCCGGATACCGTAGGAATGCTTTGGGTGTACCAAACGTCACAACGTAACTGGGTGGCTATAAAGGTGCACTACAGGTATCTCCAAAAGTGTCTGTTGGGTTGGCACGAATCGAGACTGGGATTTGTCACTCCGTATGACGGAGAGGTATCTCTGGGCCCACTCGGTAATGCATCATCATAATGAGCTCAATGTGACTAATGAGTTAGCCACGGGATCATGCGTTACGGAACGAGTAAAGAGACTTGCCGGTAACAAGATTGAACGAGGTATGGGGATACCGACGATCGAATCTCGGGCAAGTAACATACCGATAGACAAAGGGAATTGAATACGGGATTGATTGAATCCCCGACATCGTGGTTCATCCGATGAGATCATCGTGGAACATGTGGGAGCCAATATGGGTATCCAGATCCCGCTATTGGTTATTGGCCGGAGAGGTGTCTCGGTCATGTCTGCATGGTTCCCGAACCCGTAGTGTCTACACACTTAAGGTTCGGTGACGCTAGAGTTGTTATGGGAAATAGTATGTGGTTACCGAAGGTTGTTCGGAGTCCCGGATGAGATCTTGTACATGACGAGGAGCTCCGGAATGGTCCGGAGGTGAAGATCGGTATATTGGACGAAGGGTATTGGAGTCCGGAATTGTTCCGGGGGTACCAGGCTATGGCCAGCATGTCCGAAAGGGGTTTCGGAGGCCCCGGCAAGCGTTGGGGGGCCTTATGGGCCAAGGAGAAGGGGAAAACCAGCCCACTAAGGGGCTGTGCGCCCCTCCCAACCCCTCTCACGTAACCAGGAGAGGTGGGGGCGCCACCCCTAGAGCAGCCGCCCCTCCCGGCTTGGGGGGCAAGTTTCCTAGGGGTGGGGGCGCCCAAACCCATCTTGGGTTTCCCCTGGCCGCCGCCTCCTCCTCTAGATCCATCTAGAGGGGCCGGCCCCCTCTCCCCTTCCCCCTATATATAGTGAGGGGGTGGAGGGCAGCCACACCCTTCCCTTGGCGCAGCCCTCTCCTCCTCCAACTCCTCCTCCTCCGTAGTGCTTAGCGAAGCTCTGCCGGAGAACCACGAGCTCCATTGCCACCACACCGTCGTGCTGCTGGAGTTCTCCCTCAACTTCTCCTCTCCCCTTGCTGGATCAAGAAGGAGGAGACGTCCCCGGGCTATATGTGTGTTGAATGCGGAGGCGCCGTCCGTTCGGCGCTAGATCGGATCCTCCGCGATTTGAATCGCCGCGAGTACGACTCCATCAACCGCGTTCTTGTAACGCTTCCGCTTAGAGAACTTCAAGGGTATGAAGATGCACTCCCTCTCTCTCGTTGCTAGCATCTCCTAGATTGATCTTGGTGACACGTAGGAAAATTTTGAATTATTACTACGTTCCCCAATAGTGGCATCATGAGCTAGGTCTATGCGTAGATTCTATGCACGAGTAGAACACAAGTAGTTGTGGGCGATGGTTTGTTCAATTTGCTTACCGTTAATAGTCCTATCTTGGTTCGGCGGCATCGTGGGATGAAGCGGCCCGGGCCGACCTTACACGTACGCTTACGTGAGACAGGTTCCACCGACTGACATGCACTAGTTGCATAAGGTGGCTAGCGGGTGTCTGTCTCTCCCACTTTAGTCGGATCGGATTCGATGAAAAGGGTCCTTATGAAGGGTAAATAGCAATTGGCATATCACGTTGTGGTTTTGGCGTAGGTAAGAAACGTTCTTGCTAGAAACCTATAGCAGCCACGTAAAAACTTGCAACAACAATTAGAGGACGTTTAACTTGTTCTTGCAGCATATGTCGTGTGATGTGATATAGCCAAAAGGATGTGATGAATGATATATATATATATGTGATGTATGAGATTGATCATGTTATTGTAATAGGAATCATGACTTGCATGTCGATGAGTATGACAACTGGCAGGAGCCATAGGAGTTGTCTTAATTTATTGTATGACCTGCGTGTCATTGAATAACGCCATGTAATTACTTTACTTTATTGCTAAACCGTTAGCCATAGTAGTAGAAGTAGTAGTTGGCAAGACAACTTCATGAAGACACGATGATGGAGATCATGATGATGGAGATCATGGTGTCATGCCAGTGCCGATGATGATCATGGCGCCCCGAAGATGGACATCAAAAGGAGCAAAATGATATTGGCCATATCATGTCACTATTTGATTGCATGTGATGTTTATCATGTTTTTACATCTTATTTGCTTAGAACGACGGTAGCATAAATACGATGATCCCTCGCTAAAATTTCAAGAAAGTGTTCCCCCTAACTGTGCACCATTGCGAAAGTTCGTTGTTTCGAAGCACCACGTGATGATCGGGTGTGATAGATTCTAACGTTCACATACAATGGGTGTAAGCCAGATTTACACATACAAAACACTTAGGTTGACTTGATGAGCCTAGCATGTACAGACATGGCCTCGGAACACAAGAGACCAAAAGGTCAAACATGAGTCGTATAGTAGATATGATCAACATGAAGATGTTCACCGATGATGACTAGTCCGTCTCACGTGATGATCGGACACGGCCTAGTTGACTCGGATCATGTATCACTTAGATGACTAGAGGGATGTCTATCTAAGTGAGAGTTCGTTAAATAATCAGATGAACTTAATTATCATGAACATAGTCAAAAGGTCTTTGCAAATTATGTCGTAGCTTACGCTTTAGTTCTACTGTTTAAGATATGTTCCTAGAGAAATTTTAGTTGAAAGTTGATAGTAGCAATTATGCGGACTGGGTCCGTAAACTGAGGATTATCCTCATTGCTGCGCAGAAGGCTTATGTCCTTAATGCACCACTCGGTGTGCTGAACCTCGAGCGTCGTCTGTGGATGTTGCGAACATCTGACATACACGTTTTCATGACTACGTGATAGTTCAGTGCGTAGTGCTAACGGTTTAGAATTGAGGTGCCGAAGACGTTTTTGAAACGTCGCAGAACATATGAGATGTTCCAAAGACTGAAATTGGGATTTCAGACTAGTGCCCACGTCAAGAGGTATGAGACCTCTGACAAGTTTCTTAAGCCTGCAAACTAAGGGAGAAAAGCTCAATCGTTGAGCATGTGCTGAGATTGTCTGAGTACTACAATCACTTGAACCGAGTGGGAGTTAATCTTCCATATGAGATAGTGATGGTTCTCCAAAGTCACTGCCACCAAGCTACTAGAGCTTCGTGATGAACTATAACAGATCAGGGATAGATATGACGATCCTTGAGCTATTCGCGATGTTTGACACCGCGAAAGTAGAAATCAAGTAGGAGCATCAATTGTTGATGGTTAGTAAAACCACTAGTTTCAAGAAGGGCAAGGGCAAGAAGGGATACTTCATGAAACGACAAATCAGTTGCTGCTCTAGTGAAGAAACCCAAGGTTGAACCCAAACCCGAGACTAAATGCTTCTGAAATGAGGGGAACGGTCACTGAAGCAGAACTACCCTAGATACTTCATAGATGAGAAGGCTGGCAAGGTCGACAGAAGTATATTGGATATACATTATATTAATGTGTACTTTACTAGTACTCCTAGTAGCACCAGGGTATTAGATACCGGTTCGGTTGCTAAGTGTTAGTAACTCGAAATAAAAGCTGCGGAATAAACGGAGACTAGCTAAAGGTGAGATGACGATATGTGTTGGAAGTGTTTCCAAGGTTGATGTGATCAAGCATCGCATGCTCCCTCTACCATCGAGATTGGTGTTAAACCTAAATAATTGTTATTTGGTGTTTGCGTTGAGCATAGACATGATTGGATTATGTTTATCGCAATACGGTTATTCATTTAAGGAGAATAATGGTTACTCTGTTTATTTGAATAATACCTTCAATGGTCTTGCACCTAAAATGAATGGTTTATTGAATCTCGATCGTAGTGATACACATGTTCATGCCAAAAGATATAAGATAGTAATGATAGTACAACATACTTGTGGCATTGCCATTTGAGTCATATTGGTATAAAACGCATGAAGAAGCTCCATGTTGATTGATCTTTGGACTCACTCATTTTTGAAAAGATTGAGACATGCGAACCATGTCTATTGGTATATATGCATGAAGAAACTCCATACAGATGGATCGTTTGGACTCACTTGATTTTGAATCACTTGAGACATGCAAATCATACCACATGGGCAAGATGACTGAAAGGCCTCGTTTTCAGTGAGATGGAACAAGAGAGCAACTTGTTGGAAGTAATACATTTTGATGTGTGCAATCCAATGAGTGCTGAGGCACGCAGTGAATATTGTTATGCTCTTACTTCACAGATGATTTGAGTAGATTCTAAGTATATTTACTTGATGAAACACAAGTCTGAAATATTGAAAGGTTCAAGTAATTTCAGAGTGAAGTTGAAGATCATCGTGACAAGAGGATAAAATGTCTATGATATGATCATAGAGATAAATATCTGAGTTACGAGTTTGGTACACAATTAAGACATTGTGGAAATTGTTTCACAACTAATACCGCCTGGAACACCATAGTGTGATGGTGTGTCCGAACATCATAACTGCACCCTGTTGGATATAGTGCATACCATGATGTCTCTTATCGAATTACGACTATCGTTTATGGGTTAGGCATTAGAGACAACCGCATTCACTTTAAATAGGGCACCATGCAATTCCGTTGAGACGACACCGTATGAACTATGGTTTAGAGAAACCTAAGCTGTCGTTTCTTAAGAGTTTGGGGCTGCGATGCTTATGTGAAAAAGTTTCAGGCTAATAAGCTCGAACCCAAAGCGGGTAAATGCATCTTCATAGGACACCCAAAAACAGTTGGGTATGCCTCCTGTCTCAGATCTGGAAGCAAAAGGGATTGTTTCTAGAATCGGGTCCTTTCTCGAGGAAAAGTTTCTCTCGAAAGAATTGAGTGGGAGGATGGTGGAGACTTGATGAGGTTATTGAACCGTCACTTCAACTAGTGTGCAGCAGGGCACAGGAAGTTGTTCCTGTGGTGCCTACACCAATTGAAGTGGAAGCTGATGATAGTGATCATGAAACTTCAGATCAAGTCACTACCAAACCTCGTAGGTCGACAAGGATGCATACTACTTTATAGTGGTACGGTAATCCTGTCTTGGAAGTCATGTTGTTGGACAACGATGAACCTATGAGCTATGGAGAAGCGATGGTGGGCCCGGATTCCGACGAATGGCTCGAGGCCATAAAATCCGAGAGGATCCATGTATGAAAACAAAGTATAGACTTTGGAAGAACTACTTGATGGTCGTAAGGCTGTTGGGTACAGATGGATTTTAAAAGGGAAAACGGACAATGATGGTAAGTATCACCATCAAGAAAGCTCGACTTGTCGTTAAGATGTTTTCCGAGAAGTTCAAGGAGTTGACTACGATGAGACTTTCTCACTTGTAGCGATGCTAAGAGTCTGTTGGAATTATATTAGCAGTTACTGCATTATTTATGAAATCTTGCAGATAGGATGTCAAAACATTGTTTCCTCGACGATTTTCTTGAGGAAAGGTTGTATGTGATACAACCAGAAGGTTTTGTCAATCCTGAAAGATGCTAACAAGTATGCAAAGCTCCAGCGATCCTTCTAAGGACTGGAGTAAGCATCTCGGAGTTGGAATATGCGCTTTGATGAGATGATCAAAGATTTTGGGTTTATACAAAGTTTATGAGAAACTTGTATTTCCAAAGAAGTGAGTGGGAGCACTATAGAATTTCTGATGAGTATATGTTGTTGACATATTGTTGATCGGAAATGATGTAGAATTTCTGGAAAGCATATAGGGTTGTTTGAAAAGTGTTTTTCAATGGAAAACCTGTATTAAGCTACTTGAACATTGCGCATCAAGATCTATAAGGATAGATCAAAGCGCTTAATAGTACTTTCAAATGAATACATACCGTGACAAGATTTTGAAGGAGTTCAAAATAGATCGGCAAAGAAGGAGTTCTTGGCTGTGTTATAAGGTGTGAGTATTGAGTAAGACTCAATACCTGACCATGGCAGAAGAGAGAGAAAGGATGAAGGTCGTCCCCTATGCTTTAGACGTAGGCTCTACAGTATGCTATGATGTGTACCGCACCTGAAGTGTGCCTTGCCATGAGTCAGTCAAGGGGTACAAGAGTGATCCAGGAATGGATCATAGGACAGCGGTCAAGGTTATCCTTAGTAACTAGTGGACTAAGGAATTTTCTCGATTATGGAGGTGGTAAAAGAGTTCGTCGTAAAGGGTTACGTCGATGCAAACTTTGACACTAATCTGGATGACTCTAAGTAGTAGACCGGATTCGTATAGTAGAGCAGTTATCTGGAATAGTTCCAAATAGCGCGTGGTAGCTGCATCTAGGAGATGACATAGAGATTTGTAAAGCACACACGGATCTGAAAGGTTCAGACCCGTTGACTAATAACCTCTCTCACAAGCGAGATATGATAAAACACCATGGGTGTTGGATTCATTGCAATCACATAGTGATGTGAACTAGATTATTGACTCTAGTGCAAGTGGGAGACTGTTGGAAATATGCCCTAGAGGCAATAATAAAATGGTTATTATTATATTTCCTTGTTCATGATAATTGTCTATTGTTCATGCTATAATTGTATTAACTGGAAACCGTAATACATGTGTGAATACATAGACCACAACATGTCCCTAGTGAGCCTCTAGTTGACTAGCTCGTTGATCAATAGATGGTTATGGTTTCCTGACCATGTACATTGGATGTCATTGATAACGGGATCACATCATTAGGAGAATGATGTGATGGACAAGACCCAATCCTAAGCATAGCACAAGATCGTGTAGTTCGTTTGCTAAGAGCTTTTCTAATGTCAAGTATCGTTTCCTTAGACCTTGAGATTGTGCAACTCCCGGATACCGTAGGAATGCTTTGGGTGTACCAAACATCACAATGTAACTGGGTGGCTATAAAGGTGCACTACAGGTATCTCCGAAAGTGTCTGTTGGGTTGGCACGAATCGAGACTGGGATTTGTCACTCCGTATGACGGAAAGGTATCTCTGGGCCCACTCGGTAATGCATCATCATAATGAGCTCAATGTGACTAATGAGTTAGCCACGGGATCATGCGTTACGGAACGAGTAAAGAGACTTGCCAGTAACAAGATTGAACGAGGTATGGGGATACCGACGATCGAATCTCGGGCAAGTAACATACCGATAGACAAAGAGAATTGAATACGGGATTGATTGAATCCCCGACATCGTGGTTCATCCGATGAGATCATCGTGGAACATGTGGGAGCCAATATGGGTATCTAGATCCCGCTATTGGTTATTGGCCGGAGAGGTGTCTCGGTCATGTCTGCATGGTTCCCGAACCCGTAGGGTCTACACACTTAAGGTTCGGTGACGCTAGAGTTGTTATGGGAAATAGTATGTGGTTACCGAAGGTTGTTCGGAGTCCCGGATGAGATCCCGGACATGCCGAGGAGCTCTGGAATGGTCCGGAGGTGAAGATCGGTATATTGGATGAAGGGTATTGGAGTCCGGAATTGTTCCGGGGGTACCAGGCTATGGCCAGCATGTCCGAAAGGGGTTTCGGAGGCCCCGGCAAGCGTTGGGGGGCCTTATGGGCCAAGGGGAAGGGGCAAACCAGCCCACTAAGGGGCTGTGCGCCCCTCCCAACCCCTCTCACGTAACCAGGAGAGGTGGGGGCGCCACCCCTAGGGCAGCCACCCCTCCCGGCTTGGGGGCAAGTTTCCTAGGGGGTGGGGGCGCCCAAACCCATCTAGGGTTTCCCCTGGCCGCCGCCTCCTCCTCTAGATCCATCTAGAGGGGCCGGACCCCTCTCCCCTTCCCCCTATATATAGTGAGGGGGTGGGAGGGCAGCCACACCCTTCCCTTGGCGCAGCCCTCTCCTCCTCCAACCCCTCCTCCTCCTCCGTAGTGCTTAGCGAAACTCTGCCGGAGAACCACGAGCTCCATTGCCACCACGCCGTCGTGCTGCTGGAGTTCTCCCTCAAATTCTCCTCTCCGCTTGCTGGATCAAGAAGGAGGAGACGTCCCCGGGCTGTACGTGTGTTGAACGCGGAGGCGCCGTCCGTTCAGCGCTAGATCGGATCCTCCGCAATTTGAATCGCCGCGAGTACGACTCCATCAACCGCGTTCTTGTAACGCTTCCGCTTAGCGATCTTCAAGGGTATGAAGATGCACTCCCTCTCTCTCGTTGCTAGCATCTCCTAGATTGATCTTGGTGACACGTAGGAAAATTTTGAATTATTACTACGTTCCCCAACAGTGACAAATCCCAGTCTCGATCCGTGCCAACCCAACAGACACTTTCGGAGATACCTGTAGTGCACCTTTATAGCCACCCAGTTACGTTGTGACGTTTGGTACACCCAAAGCATTCCTACGGTATCCGCGAGTTGCACGATCTCATGGTCTAAGGAAATGATACTTGACATTAGAAAAGTTTTAGCAAACGAACTACACGATCTAGTGCTATGCTTAGGATTGGGTCTTGTCCATCACATCATTTTCCTAATGATGTGATCCCGTTATCAATGACATCCAATGTCCATGGTCAGGAAAACGTAACCATCTATTGATCAACGAGCTAGTCAACTAGAGGCTCACTAGGGACATGTGATGGTCTATGTGTTCACACATGTATTACGATTTCCGGATAACACAATTATAGCATGAACCATAGACAATTATCATGAACAAGGAAATATAATAATAACCATTTTATTATTGCCTCTAGGGCATATTTCCAACAACTCCATACTGATGGACTTTTGGAACCACTTGATTATGAATCACTTGGTACTTGCGAACCATGCCTCATGGGCAAGATGACTAAAACGCCGTTCTCCGGAACTATGGAGCGAGCAACAGATTTATTGGAAATCATACATACAGATGTATGTGGTCCGATGAATATTGAGGCTCGCGGCGGGTATCGTTATTTTCTCACCTTCACAGATGATTTAAGCAGATATGGGTATATCTACTTAATGAAACATAAGTCTGAAACATTTTAATAGTTCAAAGAATTTCAGAGTGAAGTTGAAAATCATCATAACAAGAAAATAAAGTTTCTACGATCTGACCGTGGAGGAGAATATTTGAGTTACGAGTTTGGTCTTCATTTGAAACAATGCGGAATAGTTTCGCAACTCACGCCACCCGGAACACCACAGCGAAATGGTGTGTCCGAACGTCGTAATCGTACTTTACTAGATATGGTGCGATCTATGATGTCTCTTACTGATTTACCGCTATCATTTTGGGGTTATGCTCTAGAGACAGCTGCATTCACGTTAAATAGGGCACCATCTAAATCCGTTGAGACGACACCATATGAACTGTGGTTTGGCAAGAAACCAAAGTTGTCGTTTCTTAAAGTTTGGGGTTGCGATGCTTATGTGAAAAAGTTTAATCCTAATAAGCTCAAACCCAAATCAGAGAAATATGTCTTCATAGGATACCCAAAGGAGACAGTTGGGTACACCTTCTATCACAGATCCGAAGGCAAGACATTCCTTGCTAAGAATGGATCCTTTCTAGAGAAGGAGTTTCTCTTGAAAGAAGTGAGTGGGAGGAAAGTAGAACTTGATGAGGTAATTGTACCTGCTCCCGAATAAGAAAGTAGTTCATCACAAAAACCAGTTCCAGTGATTCCTACACCAATTAGCGAGGAAGTTAATGATAGTGATCATGAAACTTCAGATCAAGTTACTACCGAACCTCGTAGGTCAACCAGAGTAAGATCTGTACCAGAGTGGTACGGTAATCCTGTTCTGGAGGTCATGTTACTTGACCATGACGAACCTACGAACTATGAGGAAGCGATGATGAGCCCAGATTCCGCAAAATGGCTTGAGGCCATTAAATCTGAGATGGGATCCATGTATGAGAACAAAGTGTGGACTTTGGTTGACTTGCCCGATGATCGGCAAGGCATAGAAAATAAATGGATCTTTAAGAGGAAGACGGACGTTGATAGTAGTGTTACTATCTACAAAGCTAGACTTGTCGAAAAAGGTTTTGACAAAGTTCACGGTGTTGACTACAATGAGATTTTCTCACTTGTAGCGATGCTTAAGTCTGTCCGAATCATGTTAGCAAATTGCCACATTTTATGAAATCTGGCAAATGGATGTCAAAACTACATTCCTTAATGGATTTCTTAAAGAAGAGTTGTATATGATGCAACCAGAAGGTTTTGTCGATCCTAAAGGTGCTAACAAAAATTGCAAACTCCAGCGATCCATCTATGGGCTAGTGCAAGCATCTTGGAGTTGGAATATACGCTTTGATGAGTTGATCAAAGCATATAGTTTTATACAGACTTGCGGTGAAGCCTGTATTTACAAAAAAGTGAGTGGGAGAGCACTACAGCATTTCTGATAAGCATATGTGAATGACATATTATTGATCAGAAATAATGTAGAATTTTCTAGAAAGCATATAGGAGTATTTGAAAGGAGTTTTTCAAAGAAAGACCTCGGTGAAGCTGCTTACATATTGAGCATCAAGATCTATAGAGATAGATCAAGACGCTTGATAAGTTTTTTCAATGAGTACATACCTTGACAAGATTTTGAAGTAGTTCAAAATGGAACACTCAAAGAAAGAGTTCTTGCCTGTGTTACAAGGTGTGAAATTGAGTAAGACTCATAACCCGATCACAGCAGAAAATAGAAAGAGAATGAAAAATCATTCCCTATGCCTCAGTCATAGGTTCTATAAAGTATGCTATGCTGTGTACCAGACCTATTGTGTACCTCACCAAGATTTTGACAAGAGGGTACAATAGTGATCTAGGAGTAGATCACTGGACAA
This sequence comes from Triticum aestivum, assembly GCF_018294505.1. Classification (NCBI taxonomy): domain Eukaryota; kingdom Viridiplantae; phylum Streptophyta; class Magnoliopsida; order Poales; family Poaceae; genus Triticum; species Triticum aestivum. Next base: position 36,219,250 of record NC_057799.1, on the reverse strand, counting down.
CGGTCAAAAATTGTCCTTAGTGGAATAAGGAAATATTTCTCGGTTATGGAGGTGATAAAGAGTTCGTCATAAAGAGTTACGTCGATGCAAGCTTTGACACCGATCTGGATGACTCTAAGTCTCGATCTAGATACATATTAAAAGTGGGAGCAATTAGCTAGAGTAGCTCCGTGCAGAGCATTGTAGACATAGAAATTTGCAAAATACTTACGGATCTGAATGTGACAGACCCGTTGAATAAAATTATCTCACAAGCAAAACATGATCACACCTTAGTACACTTTGGGTGTTAATCACATAGCGATGTGAACTAGATTATTGACTCTAGTAAACCCTTTGGGTATTGGTCACATGGCGATGTGAACTATAAAGTGTTAAATCACATAACGATGTGAACTATTGGTGTTAAATCACATAGCGATGTGAACTAGATTATTGACTCTAGTGCAAGTGGGAGACTGAAGGAAATATGCCCTAAAGGCAATAATAAAGTTATTATTTATTTCCTTATATCATGGTAAATGTTTATTATTCATGCTACAATTGTATTAACTGGAAACATGATACATTTGTGAATACATAGACAAAACAGAGTGTCACTAGTATGCCTCTACTTGACTAGCTCGTTGATCAAAGATGGTTATGTTTCCTAGCCATAGACATGAGTTGTCATTTGATTAACGGGATCACATCATTAGAAGAATGATGTGATTGACTTGACCCATTCCGTTAGCTTAGCACTTGATCGTTTAGTATGTTGCTATTTCTTTCTTCATGACTTATACATGTTCCTATGACTATGAGATTATGCAACTCCCGTTTACCGGAGGAACACTTTGTGTGCTACCAAACGTCACAACGTAACTGGGTGATTATAAAGGTGCTCTATAGGTGTCTCCGAAGGTACTTGTTGGGTTGGCGTATTTCGAGATTAGGATTTGTCACTCCGATTGTCGGAGAGGTATCTCTGGGCCCACTTGGTAATGCACATCACTTAAAGCCTTGCAAGCATAGCAACTAATGAGTTAGTTGCGGGATGATGTATTACGGAACAAGTAAAGAGACTTGCCGGTAACGAGATTGAACTAGGTATTGAGATACCGACGATCGAATCTCGGGCAAGTAACATACCGATGACAAAGGGAACAACGTATGTTGTTACGCGGTTTGACCGATAAAGATCTTCGTAGACTATGTGGGAGCCAATATGAGCATCCAGGTTCCGCTATTGGTTATTGACCGGAGACGTGTCTCGGTCATGTCTACATAGTTCTCGAACCCGTAAGGTCCGCACGCTTAAAGTTCGATGACGATTTGTATTATGAGTTATGTGATTTGATGTACCGAAGGTAATTCGGAGTCCTGGATGAGATCGGGGACATGACGAGGAGTCTCGAAATGGTCGAGACGTAAAAATCGATATATTGGACGACTATATTCGGACATCGGAAAGGTTTCGAGTGATTCGGGTATTTTCGGAGTACCGTGGAGTTACGTGAATTCACTGGGAGAAGTATTGGGCCTTATTGGGCCATACGGGAATAGAGGAGAGATGCCAAAAGGAAGGAGCCCCCCCCCCTCTGGTCCGAATTGGACAAGGGGTGCAGCCCCCTTTTCCTTCTCCCTCTCCCCCTCTTTCCTTCTCTCCTACTCCGAAAAGGAAAGGGGAATCCTACTAGGACTTGTGAGTCCTAGTAGGACTCCCCACACTTGGCGCGCCCCCTCTAGGGCCGGCCTCTCCCTTGCTCCTTTATATACGGGGGCAGGGGGCACCCGATAGACACAAGTTGATCTGTTGATATATTCCAGCCGTGTGCGGTGCACCCCTTCACTATATTCCACCTCGGTCATATCGTAGCGGTGCTTTGGGAAGCCCTGCGTCGGTAGCATCATCATCACCGTCATCACGCCGTCATGCTGACGGAACTCTCCCTCGAAACTCTGCTGGATCGGAGTTCGTGGGACGTCATCGAGCTGAACGTGTGCTGAACTCGGAGGTGTCGTGCGTTCGGTACTTGGATCGGTCGAATCATGAAGACGTACGACTACATCAACCGCGTTGTCATAACGCTTCCGCTTTCGGTCTACGAGGGTACGTGGACACACTCTCCCCTCTCGTTGCTATGCATCACCATGATCCTATGTGTGCGTAGGAATTTTTTTTAAATTACTACGTTCCCCAACTGCATGATGATACGTCTCCAACGTATCTATAGTTTATGAAGTATTTATGCCATGTTTACAACAATTTTATATGGTTTTGGTGCACTTTTATATGATTTTTATGGAACTAACCTATTAACCTAGTGCCCAATGTGAGTTGTTGTTTTGTGCATGTTTTTGGCTTTTTAGAAAATCCATATCAAACGAAGTCCAAACGCCACGAAACTTTATGGTGGGTTTTTATGAACCAAAAGAGACCCCCGAAGTATTGGAGGTGGACCAGACGACGTCCAGGGGAGCGACGAGCTTAGGGGGCGCGCCTACTAAGCTCGTGGGCCCCTCGGGACTCCCCGTGACGTGAAACCAACGAAAAAATTCCTATAAATACAGAAACTCTCAAAAAGAAACCTAGAACTCCCACGCCACCGTTGCAAGCCACTGTTGCCCTATTTTGGCATCCTGCCGGAGGGAAAAATCAACACCGAAGGCCATCTTCATCATCCCGGCAGTCTCCATGACGAGGAAGGAGTAGTTCATGATGTCTACGATGCAACTTTTATTCTTGTAGACGTTGTTGGGCCTTCAAGTGCAGAGTTTTGTAGGACAATAGCAAATTTCCCTCAAGAGGATGACCTAAAGTTTATCAATCCGTGGGAGGCGTAGGATGAAGATGGTCTCTCTCAAACAACAATGCAATCAAGTACAAGAAATCTCTTGTGTCCCCAACACACCCAATACAATGTCAAATTGTATAGGTGCACTAGTTTGGCGAATAGATGGTGATACAAGTGTAGTATGGATAGTAGATATAGGTTTTTGTAATCTGAAAATATAAAAACAGCAATGTAGCAAGTGATAAAATGGAGCACAAACGATTTTGCAATGTTTAGAAACAAGGCCTAGGGTTCATACTTTCACTAGTGCAATCTCTCAACAATGCTAATATAATTGAATCATATAATAATCCCTCAACTTGCGACAAAGAATAATTCCAAAGTTTCTATCGGAGAACTAGGACGAAAATGTGTATCAACCCCTATGCATAGATTACCCCAATATCACGAAAATCCGCAAGTTGAATACCAAACCATACATCAAGTAACTCAATAGAATAGCCCATTGTCACCACGGGTATCCACATGCAAGACATATATCAAGTGATCTCAAATCCAATATTCAATCCAACATAACGATTCCTCAAAGAGCAAGACTCAATTCACCACAACAAGATAGAGAGGGGAAAACACCATATGAAACCGACTATATTAACAAAGCTCGCGGTACATCAGGATCGTGCCAAATCAAGAACACGAGAGGGAGAGCGAGATCAAACACATAGCTACTGGTACATACCCTCGGCCCCGATGGTGAACTACTCCCTCCTCGTCATGGAGACTGCCGGGATGATGAAGATGGCCTCCGGTGATGATTTCCCCCTCCGGCAGGGTGCCAGAGAAGGCCTCCAGATGAGATCGCTTCGGTAGAGAGGCTTGCGGCGGCGACGTGGAAGTTCTAGATTTCTTTCTGGAGTTTTCCATATTTATTGGAATTTTTGGCGTCGGTCTCACGTCAAGGGGGGTCCACGAGCCATCCAAGAGTGGAAAGATCATGAATCTAGGGTTTCACCCTACATCAAAGTGGCAATGAATGGTTAATGCCAGGAAGAAGTGGTGTCGGGGACGAGCAGCGAGGGTTCCGAATGGGAACGGGTAGTGGACGATCAATTGTAACCAGCAGAAAATGGGCCAGATTTAGATAGGCTACACAGACAAGTCAGATGTAGTAGATGACCATTGGTAAAGTTCGCTCCATTTTAGTCATCAGAACATAGTATCGCAGACCGGCCTGTTTTAGACCGGTCTATGATAAATGTTCAACCAAGCCCAAAAAGTCTTATCAGTGGCGCTTCCGGAGTGGCCGGTCAGTGCCAAGTATAATCACTTATGTATGGTCATGGGACGGTCAATTATTAGAGGTCAATACTATTCGGGTATGTAGTATTGACATTTGGCTACGTCACTTTGGCACATTTCTCGTTTGAGAATACATATTTATTTAGTATAATCAACAAAAAGATTGAAGTTAGCTATAAGACAAAAATATACAACATGTGTATGCATATTGGTCGTTTCTTGTTACGCATGTGCTACTTGCTTTTAGTTGGGTTTTTTTTAACATCAGTACAGACACAAGCGCCTATATACACGCGCATACACTCACCCCTATGAACCCACACACGCACACCCTACCCCGATGAGCACCTCCGAAAGACTGAGCCGGCATATCATCTTGAGATTTACGAAGTGATCATAGGCGTCTCGTCATCGACGGGAACGTCTCCTCCCACTAAATGCGCATCGCCGGAAATACGAATAAATGCGAGCATCAGGATTTGAACCCTGATGGGCTGGAGATACCACAGTCCCTTTAACCATCCAACCATAGGTTGGTTCGCTGCTTTTAGTTGGTTTGGTAGAACAATATAGTAGTATTTCTTTATGACAAACTTCAAAAATAGATTTACGGACCTCAACATCCCCAAAAGGTACATACTAGTAAATATGACGGACACAATTCATTTTGCATATTGTTCGCTAAAAATTCTCCTTCATATAACATAAAGACCCTTTTTTTCATTTGGCCATGTTGTTTTGGCGCCATCATATATTTTTTATTTGCGGGGTGGCGACATCGTTGTTCGGACACTCGTCCGGTCAAAGCTTCTCAACCATTAACTTCTACGAAAATAAAGTACATAATATATGCGGGCTGTTTTGTAAGTATGTATCTAGTTTGATTGATGTTACTTTAGAATCACTTGACTTCTTTTAACAAGTGGGGCATTGTTTACTTTTCTACAGCAATTGGTTGGACTCCGGTTGTGGCAGCTTGCCGCCGTTGCAAAGAGCAGAGTTCAGTGAGGCGATGGCAACAGGGGGCAAACAATTGGAGGTTGTGGTTATGAAGATATTTGCTGCTATTAGTTGGTGCACCTTCAAGCGATTAGGTGATGACCGGCTTTTGGCGCCAAAATTTACTGTTCTTTTGCTTTGTGTTGCCATATGCATACCCTTTTTTCTTTTGCCGGAATTATACATACTAAACTGGATGCATCTTTTTTCTGCGAGGATTTTGCGCGTGATAAATATGATGGTATTCTTGGGTGCACTCGCTTGATGCAGAGGCTGGAAGATCAATATAATTACCCCTTTTGAGTTTTTCTAGCTAAATCGATGTACCACACCAGTAAGTCTAATTTGGTCTTATATTTTTATTTCACCCAATTCACAGAATAATCTCCCAGTTGTAACGTTGGAATTGGCTATTTTTCGATTCGTCCTCCCGGCAGAGCGTGTTAATCATCCACTTAGGCCAATTGAATCATGGGGGAAAAGTATGCAATCGCTAGAGGTTTTCAGAAAGAAAAAGTACATAAATGCCAGACCATTGTTCAAAGAAGACAATAACAAGACGAATAACGACTGTGTAATGCCATGACTTCTTTATACTCGGACGGGAAAACAAAAACAAAACGTTGTGAATACCAAATGAGAAAACATTGTCCTCAGAATGTCTGGTGGCATGTGAACCAAGCTCTCCAAAAGGCAGGAAGAATCATATGAGGAGGGAAAGGATTCAGCGCAAGCCACACAAGGGCAAAGCAAAAGAAAGATGCAAAGCTAAAAGACACTGCTCCTCTCTCAGCCACTCCAGCAAAGGATAAGTGAAAGCAAGAGTAGATGATGCCCGCAGAATCTCTTAGGACCAAGTGGCATTCGACTGACCATGAGTCTTGTCGTCTCTGCTCTACTCTTTCATCAACCATACTAAAACAGTGCATCTGGTCATTTTATGTTAATGAATTGATTAAGTTTTAAGTATGGCAGCAGTTACTCACAGTGGTTTGGAATTCACTGCATTTTTATTGGCTCTGCCTTACTATTTTACCAACAGGTGATTAATTAGAGGCCATGGTTAGTGATGCAAGCAGTAGACCAATCTGATTTGGTGTGACTGCTTTGGCTTTATCTTTTGTTCTCAAACCTAGGTATGTGCTAAAGTTATGTCCTGTGATGACAATTAGTTATGCGTGCAGAAAGCGTTTCTGTTTTCCAATTAACTGGACTCGAAGGTGCACTTTGAGCACAAGGAGGTGGACCGGGGTAGACATCTTGGAGAATATCTATCTGGTTTGTGGTTGGCTCTTTACGCAGACATAGCTTTCTTTCCAGCCACAAAACCTTTCCGGCCAAAAAGCATATAATAAGTATATATGAGCACAAATAATAGAGAGAGTATATAATTTACATTTCTAGTTCCCTCCATGAGACAAAAAAAGGAAGAAGCAAAGTTTGATGATAGTTTTACATATTCCTCCCTCAGCCTCCCCAAAGTTGGAACGCAATTCTGACCATCAGTTTCTGCTGGTACAATATGGTAGTCAAACCCAATAAAAATTTATATAAAAAAGACTTTTTCTTGAGGTTCCCACAAAAAAAGAAGACTTTTTCTTGAGTAAACATAAAAGTATTTCTTGAAACAAAACTATGCGTGTGAATCAACACGCTTAATCACAGCACACATTCTTAAGGAAAAAATAGGTGCGGTCATTCCCTACAAGCTAATTTTCTATAATAAAGTAAAAAGGGAGAAAATCATTTAGGAATAAACTAAGTCACTCTTTTTAGAAAGTCAAAACAGCCTTACTCGGATGTTCAAGCGGTATATATAGTTGAGTTTGTTTATGAAGGCGGTGGTTTTACGGAAATCCAGCTCTCATCCCGAGCTCTGATACTGCCCATATAAACAGTAAATTCAAATAAAATATTTAACAAATTCAAAAGGTTCTGAAATTTTTACATGTGAAAGACGAGGGACTCTTCTAGATACTTGCAAATTTTCACACTAATATGACATAGGAGGAGCTCGGTACAAAAAAATACGGAGCTCGAATTTTGTTGCAGCTTTGGACATTTAGCTCCGATTTGTTTGTACCAAGCTACTCGGATGTCATCTCGGCGCAAAAATATGCAAGCACCTAGAAAAGTCCATAACTTTGATGTGTAAATTTTTTGGACTTTGATGTTGGATTTTGTACAGAGTTTGTTGATAATTTTAAATATGTATTTCATATTTTTCCAAAAATGGGGGGTTCAATGGAGGCTGAGCTCCAAAGCGCCTCACCCGTGGCTTTATTACCACTATATTTGATCAAACTATTTTCGTTTTCAAAGGAATGCAGAGAAAATCGGAGCAGAAATCACATGAACACAGTAGATTTTGGTGAGAGGCTGAGAAAACTGGATATTGGGATGCATATGCGGATGTCGTGCAATGTGTCAAAAGATAGTTTGGGAATAGATTCTGGTGAGATGATGTGTCGGCCTTAGCTTGTGCGCTTGTGATACAGGAACATCCTAGTGGCTCACGTTGCCTCACGATGGTTATCAAAAGAAAGAACCTTATCATTTCTCAACTTGATTCTGTCTGTCACGTGCATGCATCCACATTACAACGATGGCATACACAGTCACACGACCTAACGACGGTCTTCACTAATACTATGGCTTTACTTTGCCGACACTCCCTTGACCTACTATTCACTCCGTTTTTATTTACTTCCCAGATCAGTAATATCATAAGTCAAACTTTGACCAAATATATATATATATATATATATATATATATATATATATATATATATATATATATATATATATATATTAACATCTACAATACCTAAGCAATAGCATAGATTCACCAATGAATATACTTCCACATAGTAAGGACACTAAGATTTTCCGTGTAGGAATGGCAATTTTGGTCACCAATGAATATACTTCCACAAAGTAATTTCCGTGTAGGAATATACTTCCACATACTTCCACATATTAGCTTTGTCCTGAGTCAGACTATATAAATTTTGACCAAAATTTATAAAAAACCATAGTAAACAACCACACTCTTGTGCGCCATGTAGGAATTGCAATTTTGCCCATGGGTATGGGTACCCACGGGTACCCTACCCGAAAACAACAGGGATAGACGAGACTTTGCAAAATTTTGTACCCACGAGTAATAGGTATCTATACCCACAAAATACATGGGCAGGTATGGATATGAAATAGTGCCCATGGGTAACCCAATGGATACTGAGCCTATGAAATGTCAGGTGAACATCCAACTCATATGGCCCAATGCTAAATCCCTTATTCCCTAAACCAGTCATAGGCTCACAGCCACCAACTCACCACTCCTCCTATGTCCTACGTGACTCCTCTAAATTATGAAATCCCGACTGATCGCCACCACACTCTTGTCCAACTCCCAATCTAGTGATCCCCAACTCCCACCGACGCCTCCCACTACACTGGGCTTCCACCAACCGCTGCTCATACTTCCTTGCCGCCTCCAAGAGGTCACCCACCGGAGGAGGCAATGTTGTACTAGACTAGTTTCCCATCATCACTTGAATTTTTACACTTATTTATCTTATTAAATGTAAATAGTATATATTATTCCCACTGGATACCCAATGGGCATGGCTATTAATTTGTGCCCAAAGGTATTGAAGTGGGTGGGTATAGAAAGTTTATGTGGGTATGGGTAGAAGGGGTTGTATCCACCCATACGCTACCCATGAGTTGACGACACACTGATTATGTAGGAGATAAAACCTTGCTAGGTTTAATATGCTGACCATTTTACCGGTTAGATCAATATTTTAGCAAACATGGTGAAAGGCTAAAAGCTCTCTGTTTGAACCAACAAACTTGATCCCACCTATCTTTGTGAGTTTTACCGTAACCTTCTCAGTTTTGTTCCTAAAGCTCCAAATTTCGCCCAAATTTTTTGATTAACAAAAATGGTAACTTCATTCATCTTAAATATTTGACTAGAATAGAAAGGACAACATGCATGATTTACTATACCAGCTTTTAAAAAAAATCAAGCTTTAACCAAATTTGAATGATAATTCCATTATCTTAAACAACTACCTAGAATAGGTTGAAAGATTACCAACATAGTAAGGAAATCATTTATGATTATAATTTTTTAGTTTTTTTTTCAAGTTTCAATTTTTTTATAAAATATGGTTAATTAATTGTCTCTTAGACTGTCGCACAGATTTTGCTCAAAGTTTTTTCTTTTAAAAAATGGTGGCATACTCCCTCCGTTTCTTCTTTTTTACTTTGCGTATAAAGTCAAACATCGAAAAGTTGGACTGAATTTGTACTAAAACACATCAACATCTACAATGCTAAAGTCATACTGTATGAAAATTAATTTCATCGTCCATCCAAAGATACTGATTTTGTATTGTGAACATTGATATATTTTAAAAAAATATAAAGTTGGCTTTAGACAAATCTCATATGCGGAGTAAAAAGAAACAGGGGAGGATTTGAAAGGGGGCGGAACCTTGGAGCAGTATTTGGTCACATGAGCAAAATCCATGACAAACGCTTCTTCACACTACTCACTGTAGTAGTAGACTACGAGTAAGGTTGAAGAAGATGGATTCAGTTGACGGCTCCCGCGAGTCAAAGGAGTTGGGAGGCGAGGGCACCCGTCCGTCCACGTGTCGGCGTCCGGTTCGTTCCCGCGGCAAGCAGCTCCTCCGCTGCCTCCGCCAGCGGCCGCCAGGCGGGGCCCACAAAATCCACATCCCCGGGCGATCCGCTGGCCCGGCCCGGGCTCGGCTCCTCCGGAGAGGAGAAAAGATATGCGGATCCAGCGCGGGTGCGGGGGCGTGGAGCGCGCGGCTTTTGATTTACGGGGATCTCTTTCTGGCCCCACCACCGGCGCTCCCCGCCTCCATTTCGTCCACGTCACCCGTCCCCCTCCCCCAATATCTACTCCTCCGCCCCCCTTGGCTTCCCGCACACACACACACACACGGACTACTCCTCCATCGATCTCTCCCTCCGCTCGGCTCCAGCCGCCGCCGACGCCGTCCATGGCCGCGCCCCCTCCCGCGTCTTCGTCGTCGTCCTCCTCCTCCACCTGACCGGCAGCGCGACAACGCGAGGTGAGCTCCCGCCTGTCTGTCACTCGTCTGCTCTGTTCCTGCTCGATTGGGGATCGAATCATCCGTTTCAATCTGCGTGTGGATCCAGGGCATGCTCCTCCGTTCACTCCAGGCCCTCTCTCTAGCTAATAATATGTGTCCGGAAATTGCTGGAGATTAACCGGCTCGCCGCCTTGTCTGCTACTGCCCCCCTTTTAGCCGCCGCTCGCCGCCGGCCGCTCCATTCGAGGAGACGATTCATTCCGCTGCAGTCTCAACAGCTTGCTCTTGTGTTTTTTTGCGTTTTGTTTTTGATTTGATTTGGTGGCCCGCCGTGGACGAGCGCACGCACGCACGCACGCCCTGGGACTCCCGGATGCGACCGAGGTTCGATTATTACTCACGGCAGCGTACTGCTGATTGTGCTATGCGCGCCTCCTCCTCCCTCACCGTCAACCACCAAAGGACCCCAACATGTTTCCTCTTGGAGCCAGGCCGCCTCCTCCTAGCGCCATGGACCGCCATCACCACCAGCAGCCGCCGTCGCCGCAGGGGGAGCATGCCGCCCAGCCACGCTGCTGGGAGGAGTTCCTCCACAGGAAGACCATCAGGGTGCTGCTCGTGGAGACCGACGACTCCACCCGGCAGGTCGTCACCGCCCTGCTCCGCCACTGCATGTACCAAGGTCCTTACTCATACTCAATCTCAGCTACCACCAGTGTTAATTAATTTGTACTGGCTCGGTAGTCATGGAGGTACTAAATTTGGGCGTTGGTTGTGTGTCATGTTCAGTTATCCCTGCTGAAAACGGCCACCAGGCGTGGGCGTATCTTCAGGACATGCAGAGCAACATCGACCTTGTTCTGACAGAGGTCTTCATGCACGGCGGTCTCTCTGGGATCGACCTGCTCGGCAGGATCATGAACCACGAGGTCTGCAAGGACATCCCCGTCATCAGTAAGCAGCTTAATCAACCCCCACTTGGCCCTAAAATGTTTCAGTATCAGGTTCATTTGCTTCAGTGCTGCTGCTGCGTGCATAGATTTATATGTTCTTGGTTTCCAGTGATGTCGTCGCACGATTCGATGGGCACGGTCCTCAGCTGCCTGTCAAATGGTGCCGCCGACTTCTTGGCCAAGCCGATTCGTAAGAACGAGCTTAAGAACCTTTGGGCGCATGTGTGGAGACGGTCTCACAGCGTAAGTTACTATATATCTCTGATGGTGTTTGACTCTGTTCTTTCTCAGTAGTATGTATCTTCATTCAGAAATACTGCTGTTGCTGCTGCTGCTGCTGCTGCTTCAGTTCCTAGTTTCACTTGTGTCCTTCCAGCTTACTAGTGCATCTTTTACTGGTACTGGGTACTAAAGCAAAGTTGTTTTCTTGGAACTCAGTCCAGTGGCAGTGGCAGTGGAAGTGCCATTCAGACACAGAAGTGTACCAAATCTAAGAGTGGCGATGATTCCAATAATAACAGCAATAATCGCAACGACGATGCCAGCATGGGGCTCAATGCAAGGGATGGCAGCGATAATGGCAGTGGCACTCAGGTATGAGATTTTTATGTTTTTCTTTTGTACTTAAGGTATACTACTATCTGTAATATTTTCAGACAAGACTGAACAGAACAATTGTTAGGATAAGGAAGCTAGATAAAACTGAATGGCTTCTCCTGGTCCTAGTGCACTAGAGGTCAATTTGTCCATATAGCAAACTAATTATCTGTGACTAGAACATGACTTACTCTCTTCGTTAACTAACGGACTTAGACAAGTCTGACTTGCCTGTGTATTTTATTCTAGTGTAGTAGTAGTCTTTGCTTAAAATGTACTGGGAAACTGCCAGACACTGGAAACTGCTGGATAATAAGATTTGAAACACATGCTAGTTTATTTGGACTTTGAATGAACTTGAATCAACTGCTGTAAGTAAAAATACTTACATATGTGACAAGTATCTGCATCTGAACCAGTTTTCTCATCAACTTATTTTAAGGCGCAGAGCTCATGGACAAAGCGTGCCGTTGAGATCGACAGTCCGCAGGACATGTCTCCAGATCAGTCAGTTGATCCGCCTGATAGCACTTGCGCGCATGTGAGCCACCTGAAGTCAGAGATATGCAGCAATAGATTAAGAGGTACAAATAACAAAAAATGCCAGAAACCAAAAGAAACTAATGGTATGGTATGCTCAAGTGCTCAACCACTTCACTGTGCAACTGAACCAAAAGCTAGCTGCTTGTGCCATTTTGTACTGATTAAATTCCAACATTTTTTCTTTTCCAGCTGAGTTCAAAGGGAAGGAGTTGGAGATAGGTGCCCCTGGTAATTTGAATACAGAGGATCAATCCTCCCCGAATGAGAGTTCGGTCAAACCAGCTGATAATGGACGGTGTGAGTATCTGCCACAGAACAATTCCAATGATACAGTTATGGAAAATTCGGATGAGCCAATTGTTCGAGCTGCTGACCTAATCGGTTCGATGGCCAAAAACATGGACGCCCAACAGGCAGCTAGAGCCATAGATGCTCCTAACTGCTCCTCACAAGCGCCGCAAGGGAAAGACACGGACCGTGAAAACGCCATGCCGTATCTTGAACTGAGCCTGAAGAGGTCGAGATCGACCGCGGACGGAGCGGATGCTGCGATCCAGGAGGAACAGAGGAACGTCGTGAGACGATCGGACCTCTCGGCATTCACGAGGTGCAAAGCATAATATCAGTGTCCTTTGCGAATCCTTAAATCATCCGTATGTTGCATACTAACCGTTTTCATTCTTTGCAAGGTACAATACGTGCGCGGTCTCCAATCAAGGCGGTGCAGGGTTCGTCGGGAGCTGCTCGCCCAACGGCAACAGCTCCGAGGCCGCGAAAACGGACGCCGCTCAGATGAAGCAAGGCTCCAACGGCAGCAGCAACAACAACGACATGGGCTCCACCACCAAGAGCGTGGTGACCAAGCCCGCCGGCGGAAATAATAAGGTTTCGCCCATCAACGGCAACACACATACCTCGGCGTTCCATCGTGTGCAGCCGTGGACGCCGGCAACAGCAGCAGGGAAAGACAAGGCTGATGAAATGAGCAAGAAGAATGCTGCAACAGCAGCAGCGGCGAAAGACAATGGTGGTGAAGCACAGAGCAAACGCCCCTGTGCAGCGGCCCATGACACGAATGGTGGATCATCGGCAGGAGGCACTGCTCAGTCCAATGTGGTCAATCCTTCGGGTCCGGTTGAAGGTCATGCTGCCAACTATGGTAGCAACTCTGGCAGTAATAACAACACCAACAATGGGAGCACCGCAGCTACTGCTGCTGCTGCTGTACATGCTGAGACCGGTGGCATCGACAAAAGAAGCAACATGATGCACATGAAACGGGAGCGCCGGGTGGCCGCCGTGAACAAGTTCAGAGAGAAGAGAAAAGAGAGGAACTTCGGGAAGAAGGTACTGGGTTTTTTTCAAAAGCCGATTTCGTCTGCTCTCTGTTCTTGGTTTCATTCTTCTGATTGGGGTTTGTTCATGATAGCTGATGAAATGGGTCATTGATTTTGCAGGTGCGTTACCAGAGCAGGAAGAGACTGGCCGAGCAGCGCCCGCGGGTGCGCGGGCAGTTCGTGCGGCTGCCGTTGAGAGATAACCTCCCGCCACACACCTAGCTATACCTAGTACCTACTATTTAGACAGCTGATTCTTGTGTCTTTGGCCATGGATCATTCAGAGACGGTCCTCATGCATCTCGTCTCATCTCCTGGAAGAAGAAGAATAACAAGCTACTCCTCCTGCCTGCCTTAGCTACCTACCATAGAACATGCCGGCGGAGGAGGACGACTGTAGAGTACATAGTACAAGTGCGGAGTCGATCAGACAGGCTCCCGAGCGCTAAGTAGTACGTAAGTAATCAATTAATGTCTGAACCTGTATAACGGCATGAGTGAGTATTGTGCTGTACACTCGTCAGCAGCTTGGCTCTGGCGGCGGCGGCGGCATTGCACGCACGCGCGCACGCATCCAATCAAGCCGATCGAGTGTCTCTGGTGTCATCAATCAACGCATATTTGTGGTTTACCAGCAAGTCATTACTGTATATGTACTTGTCCCAAATCTATCTTACCCGTGTCGGCATCATATGCGGCTCGCTTTGTTCTTTAATCCGAAGACATGAGAGGGCCTGATAAACCCGGACCAAGAAACTAATCAACAGTGCAATGCAAAAAATAGAATGAAAAGGGAATTGTGTTGCACCTTTTTCTTCACTTTTAGAAGAAGAAGCACAGGAACACCACTGAAACGGAACCGGACAGTTGCGTAGGTTCTAAAAGGAAAAAAGGTTCAGTAAAGGGCTCCCCGCGTTTCATATCCAAGCGTCGCAGTAGGACGCTTGCGACGCGTCTTCCCCAGCAGACTTGAGCTTTTCGTCAGGGAGGTCGATCGTCGACGTCCGTGTCCAACGCATGCCTGGCCACACCTTGCCCTGAAAGCGCAATTCATTCCGCAACTTTCAGATATACTCCGTATAGCAGCTCGAGTGCAGACTTGAGCAGCCAGGGTAGGTTATTATCAGGGCATGCAGGCAGCAGCGGCCGAAGAAGAACACACACGAATCTTGGCCGGTACAGAGCACTTGAGAATGTATTGAGAGAAGGGAGGAACCAGATCCTGTACAGGACCACACAGGTGAATCAGAGCCGGTGGACTCCACGATATCAAGGAGTTGAGTCCACATGTCCAAAGTTGCCCCGAAGACGCCGCCAGCCACCCGCGTGATCACCAGATTCACCATCATAGCTAATCAATTGCTCCGAACGCCTACCACGTACTCGTACTATATATATGGCGACTGAAGAGCCGGTAAGAAGAAGCTACTACAGTACGTACAAGCTAGGCGGTACGTACGTAGGATGCAGGAGCTAGCGGGCTAGCGGCATATATCCATGAGCGTTTGAGCAATGAAAATGCGGTTGCCCGTCGGCGTCCATGCATTCAAGCATAAGGACGTGCGGATTGGATTGGATTGGAGCGCCAATGAAGATGGGGACGCCTTTCACCTTCCCCACCCCCCCCCCCCCCCCCCCCCCCCCCTGGATTGGAGCGCCAATGAAGATGGAGCGCCAATGAAGATGGGTTGGAAGAACTAATCAAGCTGCTGCTGATGAATGAATGAATCTAATTAGAGTGTCAAAATCAAGGCACGTATAGAGACAGCACGAGAGACATCGGGCATCAGCATGCCGCTGTCAGGCTTCAAACCACGTGGGCTCAGCTCAATCAACTCAACTCATTCACAACTGCAAGCAGCAAGCATTGCCCCAGGAAATCGACATTCATTCATGCTTAAATAAGAGTTCGGAGGTCGAAGTTGGCCTCCTCCTTCCTCACGCTACGTAATGGTCGATCATCGATCTTGCTTAATCAAAAACACAACACCCTTCTCAACCGAAAACACATCATTACGCTCTACGCCAACGGAATAATTTCATCTCTTCTGTGTCTATACGCACGCACGCGCACACACATATGTATCCATAGATCAATAACATGCCAAATAGAAAAAGAAAACATCGTTTCAAGATCAAACAGTTAACGTTTTTTCTTTCTACCTTGTCTTTGTTGTACGCATGCTAATATGACATGGCATCCTTTCTGTGTTTCTCAAAAACATGTCATGTTTTTTTTATGGGGCACAGAGGAGATATCATGATGTCCATTCAAAATACGTGTCAGGATGACATCCGTGGACAGATATGGTGTTTGATTTGAGGCCCATGTTGAAATGCCTTTATGAGACCGAAGTAGATTGATTGTCATGTGTGTGTAGAATACTTCTACCAGCTGACATGGCGTGGCCGATATGTATGTATGTCTAATTAAACCGTACACTGACACGCGTCTATGCATGGTGCTCCGGAAGACACCGTGTTGAAATCTTTTTTTTTTAGAATCCGCTTTATTTTAGCTGCCGGGGACAACTTGCTGGAGTCGCAGTTTTAGGCTTTTTTTTTTACACAACACAGACACAAGCGCTCATACATACGAGCGTACACTCATCCCTATAAATGTAACACGCACAGTCTACCCCTATGAGCACCTTCGAGAGACTGAACCGGCATATTATCTTGAGACCTATGAAGTCATCATAAGCGTCTCGTCATCGACGGAACGTCTCTTCCCACTGAAAGTGCATTTGCCGGAAATCCTGAAATAAATCCAGGAATAATGCGAGCACCAGGACTTGAACCCTTATGAGCTGAGGATGCCATTGTCCCTCTAACTATCCAACCACAGGTTGGTTCACCGCAGTTTCAGGCTTTAATGGGTCAACTCGCTCGAAATCACAGTAGCAGCAAAACCATTTCTACAACCGGAGACGTACAGAGAATTGATGCCAGCAGAGACTTTCCTTGTGTACTCTCTTCTTCGTGATCATAGTGCTAGACTTTCCTTGTGTACTCTCTTCATCGTTATCAGAGTGCTTGTCTCTCTGTGATATTGAAGATATTGAAATGAAGTTTACATCGTGAACTGGACGAGCGCACATACTCTTCTTCTTCGCGGACCATATAGCCATCAATTTGACATGCAAAATATGAGTGAAAATAACACAAATATGTGGGTTTTGTGGGAAATATTGTACCATCAATTTGTCATTCAAAATATGTTTTCAACAGTTTACATTCGATGGTACATTACTCATATATATTTGTCTAATTGTTATTTTTTTGCGGGTATTTGTCTAATTGTTTTTTTTGCGGGTATTTGTCTAATTGATTGTTAAAGTAAAAACTCAAAATGCGTGAATACCTTCTAATCTAGGAAAGTTGGGGTATATTATAAGGGTTTGCTCTCTAATAAAAATCGTTTATGAGTTTATTGATTTTTATCTCAATGGAAGCGGTTCTGATGATGACGCCGCAACATTTTCATGCATGTGCCAATCCAATCAAAAGGTTTCTTGAAAAATGAAAGATAACATGGAAGTGTACATGAGAAACATAGACGAAAATACACAATGAAACCTAGTCATACCCACATTGAAAAAATATTAAAATAATTCAAATAGCTCTGAAACTTTTTGTAACGAGCATGGTCTAGCATTATACTCGCATGTAAATTTTTGCGGTGAAATGACTTCTATGGTAGTTTTTTTTCGGGGACTTCTATGGTATTCTATGCAAAAATAAAATAAAACCAATTCTATATAGAAGTGTTACTATTCTAGTTGTCGAAGTTGCAATTTTACTTTGTTTTTCATCCAGAAGAACACGAAAGTTACTATCCAAATCTTTCAATGTATTCATCAAGTGTCAATATATTACAAAGAACACCAGAAGTAAAGATTACATCCAAGTCCGTAGGCCACCTAGCGACGACTACAAGCACTGAAGCGAGCCGAAGGTGCGTCGCTGTCATCGTCCCTCCATCACAAAAGTCGTGCAGATATTATTGTAATTGACAGTCGGGAAAACGAAAGTTACTATTCAAAGCTCGTTTGCTATAGAAGAAAAAATAACTGTATTACACTTTGGTTTACTATATGTACTGTATATTGCGGTTGACTTTTCACTGGTTCGCGGCAATGACAGCCCAATATACACGTGGCAGCTCCCAAGTAAAGCACACCCGGTGACCACGAACTGAGATGGCCAAAAACATCTGAAATCACAAATTGACCTGCTCGCCGGAAGGTCAACAGCCGTGTGAGTGGACGGCGTGACGGCACATGGGGCAGTGGGGCTTGCGCAGGAGCCAGCTACGGATGCACTCGAGATGGAAGACGTGGGAGCACGCCGGGAGCCGCCGCCCCTCGCGCTCGCCGCCGGCGTCGAACTCCTGGAGGCAGATGGGGCAGCAGCCGCCAGTGCCACCTGCATCAGTGACGGCCGCCGGCGGAAAGAAGCCGAAGCTGGACGATCTTGCCGGCCGGTCGAGGCCCACGACGGCGCGATCATCTCGTCTTCCACAGTACTGCGGGTCGGCGAGAGTCGTCAGCTCGACAACGGCGGCGACGGTGCGCTTGATTCGCCCGGTGCAGGAGGAGGAGGAGCGGCGGCGGCACCATATGGTGAGGAGGGAGTGGGCGAGGTCGAGGGAGACGAGAGCCCCGGCGAGCGCCCCCAGCAGCGTCCCCTGCGCGAAGCCGTCCTCGTCGTCGACGAAGCCTGACAGGAGGCCGTACGCGGCGCCGACCACCGTCCCGGCCGACCCGAAGACGCCCAAGAGGAGGGCACGCACCAGCCCGCCGGCCACCCGCGAGACCACCACCATCTTCGCTGATTATCGCTCCGGACGCCGGGCCTATGTGATGTGAATGTGATGGTAGGTACAAAAACCGCAGGCTCACTTGATCGAGGGCGCACAGGCTGGCCAACCACGTAGTGTGTGTGTGTGTATATATATATATATATATATATATATATATATATATATATATATATATATATAGCGGGCGAAGAAGCTACTGGCTAACCTACGTGGCAGCAGGAGATGGAGACGAGCTGTGCGTGCGGCCACTGGACGGATCCGAGTCAGAGCTTGAGCAGTGGCGTGTCACTGGTGACAGCGATGAAAATGCGGTTGGCCGTCGACGTCGAGGCATTGAAGCACCAAGGACCGGCCTCATCGCATCCCCAGCTCCCACTCCACTGTACACATTCTTCCTTTTTTTTATACTACCTCCATCCACTGTGTAGATTCCACAGCCAACGTGCTGTGGCACGAGACGACTCGCTGCCGACTCATCCATGCATGCAACAGTATATGGGTGCACGCACCGGGCAGGCAGCCAGAGCCACCCACCTGCAAAATGTGCTGGTGGATGGCAATGGCATGGCGGGTGCACGTACGAGCCCAATTAAGAGGATGTACTACAGGTCAGCGAACCAGACAGCCGGTTAATAAGCCACTAATGCATCTAATTCGAGCGGAGGATGCTGCGTCGGAATCGGCGCACGGCGCGCACCATGAAACATTTGGACCAGCCTATGCCCAGAGACAGCAGCAGGACGTCGACAATGGCCAACTCGCCCGCCATGCCGCTGCTTTCAGGCTCATTCAAGGTCGAGAAATTGCATGCCCCTCTTTCGGCGGGTCTTGTCAGCTGTTCAAACCGCGAGCTGGCTGTCCGCCCGGGGTACGACCATTTTTTTTGGTAGTAGCAAATTGCCTTGCTTAAGCAGCACCGTACGTGTGAGGCTGGTCATAGTGGAGAGTAACTTAAAGTAGTAACATACATATGTTACTAGTCTATGTTACTACCTCTACAGTGCATAATATGATACTCCCTCCGTTCCGAAATACATGACGTTTTACGTCTGCACGTTGAAATCTCATAACGCTACGAAATATTCGCGTTTTCCATTTTTACCCTCGACCGCATCGCTCTCAATCTCTCTCTCAGTCTCTCTCAGTCTCCCTCGCCCGTATCGCTCTCTGCTTCTCTCCCACCGCATCTCCCTCACCCATGGTGCCGCCGCATCTCCCTCGCCCGCGTCGCCGCGTATCTCCCTCGCCTGCGTAGCAGCCGCATCTCCCTCGCCTGCGTCGCTGCATCTCCCTTAACCGCGTCGCCGCTGCCCTCTTTCTCTCGCGTCGTCCCTGCTTCATCGTCCCAAGATTCGATTTTTACCGCCGGAGGAGCTGCTCGAGTAGGAGGAGTTGCGGGAAGAGGAACTGTGGCGGTGAGGAGTTGCCGGATCTGTGCGGCTGTGGGGAGCTGCTGCATCTGTGCGGCTGTGACGAGGAGCAGTAGGCGATGCCGAGCGCCGACGTGCCGAAGGAAAGGAGGATGGTGAGCAGCTGGACCCACGACGGCACCTCCGCCCCGCCCCCGCGCTTGAGCGCGTCGTACACCATCTGACGCCGAGTCGAACACCACCTGCGGTAGCTTGTCGTCGTCGCGGCTGCCGCCGTCCTCCTCCTTGCGCGCGGCCTCCATGAGCGACTCCTTGAGGAGCAGCTGCTGCGTCAGGTGGCGAGAGGATGGACATGGTGGCCCGGCTGTGCGTCCATGGATGATGACTCCTTGAGGTATTGCTCTATCTTCCTCTTACTGTCTCTTCTCCGTGAAAACTTAATGTCAGATGCTAGGAGTAGTGCTAGGAGTAGGGCTAGCAAATGGAGATTCTTGTGATCTTGTGTACTGCTAGGAAATGTTACGGATGCTAATGTCAGATGTGAGGCCTTAATGGCCTACCAAGCTCTCTGTAATCAACCAAGCAGCAGCAGCACTCCAACATTTCTTCAGAGGTTTACTGTCGATGGTCGATTGTTTTGCTTCAGTTGTCGTTCAATTCAGAGTTCCGATCCTCTGTTGTGCTTATAGGGCAACGCTGACGGTGGTGCTTGTGGTGCCCGACGCTGATGCCATGCTCGTGGTGCCCGACGCCTGCTGCTTCAGTCATTCATTCAGAGGAGTATCATATGCTGATGTGGAATTGCATGTTTTGGAGTCTTGTTTGGAGTTAAGTGAGGCTCTTTCTACTGTGCTCCAACATCTGTGAGCTTAGTAGGGTTCACAGTAGGACTGATTTTACTACTCATCTTGCAATAGTACTGTTGTTTCCTCACCAACATCTGTGCTACTGTAGTTTTGGTTAAATTTGCAATGAGCTAATGGCGTATTGTCCTCCTCTTGCAGCAGTACTGTACTGTACTCATCTTACAGTACTTAGTGAGTACTCCAACAGTACTTACTGTTGTTTCTCTCCATTTTAACTGAAACTTTAATTTAAATTTTAAAATTAACTGAAGCTTTACTTCAAAACTGCAATTGTTGTGATGTAGTTTCAGTATTGTTTTGGAGTAGTGGTTGCAAAATTTGGAGTAGCAAACATATCGGTATTTGGAGTACCTGAATAATCAGATTTGGAGTTTCTGATTTGCAGTCAGATTAGCTTGGAGCAGTAGCAGTGCTTGCTCTGCTCTTCTCTTCTCAAATAAAAAAAAGTGAGTTCAAGATTTGGAGTAGTGTAGATCTTCTCTTCTCTTTTGAGTTAATTTAAATTAACTCAAACCTTTCGGTTTCTTTAATTAAATTAACTAAAACCTTTTTGTATTAGTTAAACTAACTGAAACCTTTTTCTGTTAATTATACTAATTAAACGAAACTAGAGAGAAACTAATTAAACCACACAGTAAAAAAAGAGAGTTAGAGATCTGAGGGCCTCCTCTACAGTACAGTAGTAGCTTGCCATCTCATTCAGTCAACACAGAGTAAGAACCAATGATAGGATTTCATCTTGCACAACTATACCTGGAGACTTGGAGTATACCTACTTTGGAGTACAAAGAACACACGACACTAGTTATATTTGTGCTTCCATTTATTTGGAGAGGCACCTGTTTGTTCACATATCAAATTTATTTGGAGTACTACAGGAAATGCTAGGAGTAGTTCTTATGTGTACAGCAACCCCAAATTTAACTGAATTTAACATGTGTTAGAGCAGCAAATTTATTTGGAGTACTACAGGAAATGCTAGGAGTAAATTTGTTAGTGCCTGCTTGCTGCCAGTATTTAATTGAATTTAACATGTCTTAGAGCAACTAAGCTACTCTCAGAGAGATTTTTCAGAGGACTGCTTGCTCTGTTTCTGAAAATGACAGTAACTCTAGTGTTTCTGAAAATGAACAGTAGCTCATTTATCATTTGATCAATTTATCATGTGATCTTGATCAATTTATCATTTGAGCATGGACTAATATTTTTTTTCATTGTTTTGTTTCTTGTTGCAGTTGTTCAGCAAGGATTTAGAAAAAAGAAAACCCTCACTGACGAGCAAAAATATGCTGCTTATGTTCATATTGAACTATTGATTGTTCATGGCAGGAGTACTGGAGCTCACCAACTGCATCTTGACCGGGATCGATGCCCTCTTCCTCTTCCATGTTCATATCATCTTGGAGTATGTCTTCTTCGGCTGGAGTGCAGTTGAGATCAAAATCCATGCCTCTGCCCTGACTATGTCTATTTCCTTTTCCAGTTGCTGCATGTTCTGAAGTTGGTGCAATGGAGCTTGGAGCTCCACCTGCTGGACCTGGAGCCTGTTCAGGTACTGCCACGGTATAAGTTCATGCAACATCAAGCACTATAGTACTCCAACATCATGCAATAGTACTCTTGTCATGAAAATGATGTTGCATGACGTTGTAAAAGTGATTCTGCCCCTGTAGTACTTCATCATGCAGCTGTACTCCAACATCATATTATTTTGTTAATGATACTCCAACATCATGCAATTGTTTCAGTAGTATTGATTTTTTGTTAATGATACTCCAACATCATTGGAGTACTGCACTTATACTCCAATGCAGTGCTGATTTTTTGAATCCTCCCAACATCATGCAACATCATGCTCCAGTACTGAATTTTGTCATGCTAAATTTGCAACTGAATTGCCCCTTTTTGGACCTGTTGAACGACCAGGACCTGAAGTCAGCGGCGATCTGCAGTACCTGGAGGTGGAGCTGGCGAGGCCCTGGGAGGGTGGCGGCAATCTGCAGCAGGGCGCTGGCCTTGGGATGACGAGGTGGGGGATCTGCTGGCCCAGGACGATGAGGGGGATCTGCTGGCCCAGGAAGATGGGGAGGATGGAAGGGGATCTGTTGGGCGAGATGGGAGGCGATGGAGGTGGAGGTGGAGGATCTGGAGGTGGGGGGCGACGGAGGCGGGGGCGATGGAGGTGGAGGATCCAGAGGTGGGGGGCGACGGAGGCGGGCGGATCTGGAATACGACCTGGGTGGAGACGAGGAGAGAATTCAAAACTGGAGGGTAACCTGGTCATTTCGCTGCTTTTTCACCTGGTCGGAAAAAACCCCAGCGTCATGTATTTCGGAACGGAGGGAGTAGATTAGTATCATAGGTGGTCTTATTATTGCCATGCATGACACATAGTAGCATCACATTTATTATGTTGCGGTATCTACCTATGTTACTATAACCATCTCTCTCTTCTTTAATTGTCTGCCACATAAGCATGTTTGCGAGTCCCAAGTGCATGATACTATTTATGTTACCCCCACTATGGCCAGCCTGAAGTTGATTTCCTAGCTGATTTGCTTAAGTAGCACTTTGCAGGTTTGCGGCCGTTCGGGGCTACGCCCTTCACTTCCACCCACTGGTGACAAATAGTAGTAAAATAGAGGGTAAGGGCATCTCGAAGGACAATCCAAAAATTTCCTTCCATATTCGTTTGTGGACAGAAGAGGACCAGTCCGTGACACGGATGAGGGGTCGACCCATTCAACCGTAGCCACATACATTTTCACAACAACTCGAATCATCCGGATGAAATTCGTTCAAACAAATCCAGATTTGATATAAACACACCGGATTTCATATAAACATGACGGATTTCATTACAAATACATAAAAGGATGCTCGGGCTCTAGAGTATAACTAATAAATGAAGGAAATATGCCCTAGAGGCAATAATAAAGTTATTATTTATTTCCTTATATCATGATAAATGTTTATTATTCATGCTAGAATTGTATTAACCGGAAACATGATACATGTGTGGATACATAGACAAATAGAGTGTCACTAGTATGCCTCTACTTGACTAGCTCGTTGATCAAAGATGGTTATGTTTCCTAGCCATAGACATGAGTTGTCATTTGATTAACGGGATCATATCATTAGGAGAATGATGTGATTGACTTGACCCATTCCGTTAGCTTAGCACACGGTCGTTTAGTATTCTGCTATTGCTTTCTTCATGACTTATACATGTTCCTATGACTATGAGATTATGCAACTCCCGTTTACCGGAGGAACACTTTGTGTGCTACCAAACGTCACAACGTAACTGGGTGATTATAAAGGTGCTCTACAGGTGCTTCCAAAGGTACTTGTTGGGTTGGCGTATTTCGAGATTAGGATTTGTCACTTCGATTGTCGGAGAGGTATCTCTGGGCCCACTTGGTAATGCACATCACTTAAAGCCTTGCAAGCATAGCAACTAATGAGTTAGTTGCGGGATGATGTATTACGGAACAAGTAAAGAGACTTGCCGGTAACGAGATTGAACTAGGTATTGAGATACCGACGATCGAATCTCGGGCAAGTAACATACCGATGACAAAGGGAACAACGTATGTTGTTATGCGGTCTGACCGATAAAGATCTTCGTAGAATATGTGGGAGCCAATATGAGCATCCAGGTTCCGCTATTGGTTATTGACCGGAGACGTGTCTCGGTCATGTCTACAAAGTTCTCGAACCCGTAGGGTCTGCACGCTTAAAGTTCGATGACGGTTATATTGTGAGTTTATGTGTTTTGATGTACCGAAGGTAGTTCGGAGTCCCGGATGAGATCGGGAACATGACGAGGAGTCTCGAAATGGCCGAGACGTAAAGATTGATATATTGGACGACTATATTCGGACTTCGGAAAGGTTCCGAGTGATTCGGGTATTTATTGGAGTACCGGAGAGTTACGGCAATTCGCCGGGGAGAAGTATTGGGCCTTATTGGGCCATACGGGAATAGAGGAGAGAGTCCAAAAGGAAGGAGGCGCGCACCCCCCCTCTGGTCCGAATTGGACAAGGGGTGCAGCCCCCTTTTCCTTCTCCCTCTCCCCCTCTTTCCTTCTCTCCTACTTCAACAAGGAAAGGAGGAGTCCTACTCCCACCCCTTGGCGCACCCTCCTCCTTGGCCGGCCGCCTCCCCCTTGCTCCTTTATATACGGGGGCAGGGGGCACCCCATAGAAAAAAACAATTGATCGTTTGATCTTTTAGCCGTGTGCGGTGCCCCCCTCCACCATAGTCCACCTCGATAATACTGTAGCGGTGCTTAGGCGAAGCCCTGCGTCGGTAGAACATCATCATCGTCACCACGCCGTCGTGCTGACGAAATTCTCCCTCAACACTCGGCTGGATCGGAGTTCGAGGGACGTCATCGGGCTGAACGTGTGCTGAACTCGGAGGTGCCGTGCGTTCGGTACTTGATCGGTCGGATCGTGAAGACGTACGACTACATCAACCGCGTTGTGCTAACGCTTCCGCTTTCGGTCTACGAGGGTACGTGGACAACACTCTCCCCTCTCGTTGCTATGCATCACCATGATCTTGCGTGTGCATAGGAAATTTTTTGAAATTACTACGTTCCCCAACAGTGGTATCAGAGCCAGGTTTTATGCGTAGATGTCATATGCACGAGTAGAACACAAGTGGGTTGTGGGCGATATAAGTCATACTGCTTACCAGCATTTCATACTTTGGTTCGGCGGTATTGTTGGATGAAGCGGCCCGGACCGACATTACGCCTACGCTTACGCGAGACTGGTTCTACCGACGTGCTTTACACATAGGTGGCTGGCGGGTGTCAGTTTCTCCAACTTTAGTTGAACCGAGTGTGGCTATGCCCGGTCCTTGCGAAGGTTAAAACAGCACCAACTTGACAAACTATCGTTGTGGTTTTGATGCGTAGGTAAGAACGGTTCTTGCTAAGCCCGTAGCAGCCACGTAAAACTTGCAACAACAAAGTAGAGGACGCCTAACTTGTTTTTGCAGGGCATGTTGTGATGTGATATGGTCAAAGCATGATGCTAAATTTATTGTATGAGATGATCATGTTTTGTAACCGAGTTATCGGCAACTGGCAGGAGCCATATGGTTGTCGCTTTATTGTATGCAATGCAATCGCCCTGTAATGCTTTACTTTATCACTAAGCGGTAGCGCTAGTCGTAGAAGCATAAGATTGGCGAGACGACAACGATGCTACGATGGAGATCAAGGTGTCGCGCCGGTGACGATGGTGATCATGACGGTGCTTCGGAGATGGAGATCACAAGCACAAGATGATGATGGCCATATCATATCACGTCTATTGATTGCATGTGATGTTTATCTTTTATGCATCTTATCTTGCTTTGATTGACGGTAGCATTATAAGATGATCGCTCACTAAATTATCAAAGTATAAGTGTTCTCCCTGAGTATGCACCGTTGCGAGACACCACGTGATGATCGGGTGTGATAGGCTCTACGTTCAAATACAACGGGTGCAAAACAGTTGCACACGCGGAATACTCAGGTTAAGCTTGACGAGCCTAGCATATAACAGATATGGCCTCGGAACACGGAGACCGAAAGGTCGAGCGTGAATCATATAGTAGATATGATCAACATACTGATGTTCACCGTTGAAACTACTCCATCTCACGTGATGATCGGACATGGTTTAGTTGATATGGATCACGTGATCACTTAGAGGATTAGAGGGATGTCTATCTAAGTGGGAGTTCTTAAGTAATATGATTAATTGAACTTAAATTTATCATGAACTTAGTCCTGATAGTATTTTGCAAATTATGTTGTAGATCAATAGCTCGCGTTGTTGCTTCCCTATGTTTATTTTGATATGTTCCTAGAGAAAAACTATGTTGAAAGATGTTAGTAGCAATGATGCGGATTGGATCCATGATCTGAGGATTATCCTCATTGCTGCACAGAAGAATTATGTCCTTGATGCACCGCTAGGTGACACACCTATTGCAGGAGCAAATGCAGACGTTATGAATGTTTGGCTAGCTCAATATGATGACTACTTGATAGTTTAGTGCACCATGCTTAACGGCTTAGAATCGGGACTTCAAAGACGTTTTGAACGTCATGGACCATATGAGATGTTCCAGGAGTTGAAGTTAATATTTCAAACAAATACCCGAGTTGAGAGATAAAAGATGGAGGAGAATAGCTCAAGTAGTGAGCATGTGCTCGGAATGTCTGAGTACTACAATCGCTTGAATCAAGTGGGAGTTAATCTTCCAGATAAAATAGTGATTGACAGAATTCTCTACTCACCATCACCAAGTTAGTAGAACTTCGTGATGAACTATAATATGCAAGGGATAACAGAAACAATTCCCAAGCTCTTCGTGATGCTGAAATCGACGAAGGTAGAAATCAAGAAAAACATCAAGTGTTGATGGTTGACGAGACCACTAGTTTCAAGAAAAGGGCAAAGGGCAGAAGGGGAACTTCAAGAAGAACGGCAAGCAAGTTGTTGCTCAAGTGAAGAAGCCCAAGTCTGGACCTAAGCCTGAGACTAAGTGCTTCTACTGCAAAGGAACTGGTCACTAGAAGCGGAACTACCCCAAGTATTTGGCGGATAAGAAGGATGGCAAAGTGAACAAAGGTATATTTGATATACAGATTATTGATGTGTCATTAGCCTAGGATTTACCCTTTTAACCGTAGGTATTCTTTGTGGAGCAGTATGGGCTAATGAGGCCTGGGGATCCTATTGGAATTGGGATCCTAAGGAAACTTGGGCATTTATTACTTGGACCATATTCGCAATTTATTTACATAGTAGAACAAATACAAATTGGAAGGGTACGAATTCTGCACTTATAGCTTCGATAGGATTTCTTATAATTTGGATTTGTTATTTTGGTATAAATCTATTAGGAATAGGCTTACATAGTTATGGTTCGTTTACATTAACACCTAAATGATTACATAAAACCTTCATGAAATGAAGGTTTTTACTTTTATGTTTTATTTGAGAACCCCTTGAACGCCTTCTCAAAGGGTTCTCAAAAATTCGAGATAGATCTAATTATACTTTTTTACTTATTTCTGCATTAATAGAGCAGACGAGTAAAAAAAAGCAAACCTATTTAGGATAATAATTGGATAAGAGAGCCTCTACCCTGTCAACGGATAGGGAGAGAACAAAATCTGGATAAATACCAATTCCTATTACTGGTAAAAAGATACAGATTAAAATAAAGAGTTCTCGTGGTCCAGAATCCACAAAATTTGCGTTTGGAACATTAAATAGCTTGTATCCATAGAACATCTGGCGTAACATAGATAATAAATAAATAGGAGTTAATATCATTCCAATTGCCATTACAAAAGTAATTAGTGTTTTTGGCATTAACAGAAATTTTGGACTAGTAATTAGTCCAAAAAATACTACTAATTCTGCGACAAAACCACTCATTCCTGGTAAGGCAAGAGAAGCCATTGAAAAGCTACTAAACATGGTAAAAATTTTAGGCATTGGGATGGATATTCCCCCCAGTTCTTCGAGATAAACAAGACGCATTCTATCAGAAGCGGTTCCTGCCAAGAAAAAAAGTGTAGCACCAATAAATCCATGGGATAATATTTGTAAAATAGCTCCATTGAGTCCAATGTTGGTTATGGAACCAATTCCTATAATTATGAAACCCATGTGAGATACAGAGGAATAAGCTATTCTTTTTTTGAAATTTCGTTGACCAAGAGAAGTTGAAGCTACATAGATTATTTGGATCGCTCCTATTATTACTAACCAGGGCGAAAATAGATAATGAGCATGAGGTAACAATTCCATGTTGATCCGAATCAATCCATATGCTCCCATCTTTAATAATATTCCCGCTAAAAGCATACATGTACTATAATGTGCTTCCCCATGGGTATCTGGTAACCACGTATGTAGGGGTATAATCGGCAATTTGACAGCATAAGCAATAAGGAAGCCAAAATATAAAAGTATTTCCAAGGTTGCAGGGTATGATTGATTAATTAATCTTTCCAAATCTAATCCTGGTTCGTTGGAACCATATAAGCCCATACCCAGAACTCCGATTAAGAAAAAAATGGAACCGCCTGCAGTATACAAAATAAACTTTGTAGCTGAATATAGACGCCTCTTCCCCCCCCCCACATGGATAAAAGTAAGTAAACAGGAATTAATTCTAACTCCCACATGATAAAAAAAAGTAAAAGGTCTCGCGAAGAAAATAATCCTATTTGACCACTATACATTGCGAGCATCAGGAAATAGAATAATCGCGAATTCCGTGTAATTGGCCAAGCTGCTAAAGTAGCTAAAGTAGTGATAAATCCTGTCAATAAAATAGATCCTAATGAAAGTCCATCGATTCCCAATCTCCAGTGGAAATCGAAGACATCTATCCATTTATAATCCTCCTTTAATTGGATTAAGGGATCCTCCAGTTGGAAATGATAACAGAACGCATAAGTCATTAGAAGGAATTCTAATAAACAAATAGATATAGTATACCACCTAACGACTTTGTTTCCCTTATGAGGTAAAAAGAAAATTAATGAACCTGCAAATATCGGCAAAACAACAAGTATTGTTAACCAAGGAAAATAACTCATGATAAAGTGATAAAGACAAGATACGTTTTGACCAGAAAAGCCCATGCTCGATTATTTCGAGCACAGGCTTCTTCGGTAAAGAGGAATCAGATGATTCGAGTGAAGTTTTTTGTAACGTATCAATAAGATAGAGCCATGCTACGTGTTGTTTCAGGCCCTAAATAAACGCGGACACTTAAAAAATCTGTCGGGCAGGCAGATTCACATCTCTTACAACCCACACAATCTTCGGTTCTCGGCGCGGAAGCAATTTGCTTGGCTTTACATCCATCCCAGGGTATCATTTCTAATACATCTGTTGGACAAGCTCGTACACATTGAGTGCATCCTATACATGTATCGTAAATTTTTACGGAATGTGACATTGGATCTATAAATTTTTCTTTTCAACATAAAATTTTTCGATCTGGTAAAAATGAAATTAGTACTATAATGAGTCATATGTATTGTAGACACCAGACGAAGCAATGGTTTATCCAAACTTCAAAAATAAAAATCTATTTTTTAATCTGTTTGTGAGAAAGCGTGAAGAGAGCCAAGAGACTTTAATTTTGGATTTCAACAATAAGAAATAAGAAAGAATTTTACGAATTGTACAGACGAATTCGAATTAGCCAATAAATTGGCTATCGTCTTTTCAATATAAATTATTGCAATATTCAAATTGCAATATCAATGAATTACAAATACAAAAATTCATTTAAGTGAAAAAGAATACTATGCAATAATCTACTAAAAAAAGCAATAATCTACTAAAATAAATGGATATTCTCAAATAATACTAAGAAAATAGTATTGATTTCTATTTATTTTAATATGTGCGCCTTTGTTTAGAGGATTCTATGTCTAATTATTCAAAATTCTAATTATTCAATAAATTAGATTGATTGATACGAGTGGATTTCCTATTACGATGGATGGAAGAAAGAATGGATAGTCCAATAGCGGCTTCAGCAGCCGCAAGGGCTATAACAAAAATTGCGAAAATATCTCCTTTTAATTGGCGACTATCAAATAGATCAGAAAATGTTACGAGATTTAGATTAATTGAATTCAGTATAAGTTCAAGACATATTAGAGCTCTAACCATGTTTCGGCTTGTGATCAATCCATAGATACCAATCGAAAATAAATAGACACTCAAAAAAAGTACATGCTCAAACATCATTAACTAACTCCTTATCAATCTCGATTCATTTCAATATGAGGGCAAGAATTGAACCGATTCAATTAATTACAATAGAACAATTACACAACAAAAGAGAAAATAAAGGAGGTATTTGTTGGCAGTAGATGGATTTTACTAAATCAAAATTGTGATTATTTAGTTATTTATTTTAGATTTGCAATTCTTATAATTTGTACTTTTTCTAAGTTTTCTTATTGCCGAGCCATAGTAATTGCACCTATTAAAGAAACTAGAAGAATTATGGAAATGAGTTCAAATGGAAGATAAAAATCGGTTGCTAAATGAATTCCAATTTGTTGAACATTATTTATGAGACCCTGTTCTACTATTTGGTTTGATCTTGTAGTCCAAAGAATTCCATACCACGACGTATCTGGGATAGTAGTCATTAGCGAAAAAACAATAGTTATACAAACGAGTGAAGTGAACCCATCTCCAATAGTCCAATAATTCTTATCTTTAGACCATTCTGAGCCATTTACGAACATTACAGCGAATATGATCAAGACATTTATGGCTCCCACATAAATAAGAAGTTGTGCGACAGCTACAAAGTAGGAATTTAATAAAAAAATAGAATAAGGATATACAAACAAGAACTAATCCCAGCGAAAAGGCAGAATAAATGGGGTTGGTAAGTAATACTACTCCTAGACCCCCTAGTAGAAGAACAAATCCCCCAAATAGCATAAGAATCTCATGTATTGGTCCAGGTAAATCCATTATGGATAAAAAGAAATTAATAGTATAAAATTTTTCATGAACTGACTAAAACTAAAGGATTCAAGGAAGGAAAAAAGGATTAGGGTATTTTTTTGTGTATAAACTGTATAGTTATAAATTATATTATATCACGAAAATCTAGTCTGATTTAAAATAAGAAATAATTTCCAATAAGCAGTAGTTTTTCTTTATAGTTTAATTTTAAAGTTTAATAAAGAATTATTAGATTTTTATAACAAAAAGACAAAATCAAAGTTTAGTAATCAGTAATCGTTCTTGAATTCGAAGATTTTTCTTTGTTTATTTTACTTTCAGACGAATTCCTAATTGTTTGAATTGTGTAATCTCCCATTATGGAGATTGGTAACCGACTTAAAGCAATTTGATTGTAATTCAATTCATGACGATCATAGGTAGAAAGTTCATATTCTTCAGTCATTGATAAACAGCTTGTTGGACAGTACTCAACACAATTGCCACAAAATATACAAACTCCGAAATCAATACTATAATTAAGCAATTGTTTTGTTTTAATATCCTTTTCAAATCTCCAATCCACAACGGGTAAATCTATCGGACATACGCGAACACATACTTCACAAGCAATACATTTATCAAATTCAAAGTGGATTCGCCCTCGGAAACGCTCTGGTGTAATTGATTTTTCATAAGGGTAGTGAATCGTTATAGGTAAACGATTTGTGTGGGATAAGGTAGTTATGAAACTTTGACCTATGTACCTTGTAGCACGTATTGTTTGTTGACCATAACTCATGAACCCAGTTACCATAGGGAACATATTCATTCTAAATATCTATGAAAAAGATATGTTTCTTTCTCTTGTTTGAGAGAGCTTTTGTGTTGAAAATATTCTTACTATTATTGTATTATCTTATTTATAGTGAAACAAGTTGAGAAGAGGTTGTTAATAAGAGATTGCCCAGGGAAATAGGTAAAAGAAATTTCCATCCAAGATTTAATAACTGATCCATTCTCATCCTCGGTAAAGTCCATCTTATTGTGATAGAAATGAAGAGAAATAAATAAGCTTTAGTCAATGTAATAAATATACCCATTGTCATTTCCAAAATTCCAACTGCTTTATTCATTTGGAAAAAATCAAAAAAGGATATATAGGGAATAGATAAATTCCACCCGCCCAAGTAGAGAACTGTTACAAATAAAGAAGAAACTAATAAATTTAGGTAAGAAACAAGATAAAATAAACCATATTTGATACCGGAATATTCAGTTTGGTAACCTGCTACTAATTCTTCCTCCGCTTCTGGTAAATCAAAGGGTAATCTTTCACATTCTGCCAAAGAAGAAATTAAAAAAACCAGAAAACCTATAGGCTGACGCCAAATATTCCATCCAAAAAAACCGTATTTTGACTGTGCTTCAACTATATCAACTGTACTTGAACTGTTAGATAATCATAGTCGATGATAACATCACAGTTCCCACCGCTATTTCAAAACCGTACATGAAACCTTAGCTTCATACGGCTAATTATAGAATTATAGAATTTATTGGTATTTTCATTTGATCATTATAGACTTTATTATTTGTTAATAATTTGAGGATTAATATTTCACTAAGGGGAACATAGAGTCAGAGTAAATAAAATTGCTAATTCTGATTAGAAAAAAAGAATAAATATCAAGCGTTATAGTATAATTTTGAATACTATAAAAAAGTAAGACGGGAGGTGGGGGAGATAAAAACTTTTGGATATATTGATTCGGATTGAATTGCAAATACATCAAGGATAGAATCAATTCAATTCTGAATTGCAATAAGCAAGCGAGGTCTCTCAAATAGAGTCGAACTGAACTGCTAGACTACGTTGAGTGATGAACTCAATGATTCAAAAAAAAACTAAGAGATGGATGAAATTACACAAGGAATCCTGGTCTCAAAGAAGAGGGAAATGGGGATATGGCGAAATCGGTAGACGCTACGGACTTGATTGTATTGAGCCTTGGTATGGAAACCTGCTAAGTGGTAACTTCCAAATTCAGAGAAACCCTGGAATTAAAAAAGGGCAATCCTGAGCCAAATCCGTGTTTTGAGAAAACAAGGGGTTCTCGAACTAGAATACAAAGGAAAAGGATAGGTGCAGAGACTCAATGGAAGCTGTTCTAACGAATCGAGTTAATTACGTTGTGTTGTTAGTGGAATTCCTTCTAATTCTAAATTAGAGAAAGAGGGGTTTTATACCTTATACATTTAATAAACACGTATAGATACTGACATAGCAAACGATTAATCACAGAACTCATATTATATTATAATTCTAATATAGGTTCTTTATCTTTTTTAAAAATGAAATTAGAAATGATAATGATTATGAAATAAAAAACTCATATCATAATTTTTTTTTCATTATTGTGAATCCACTCCAATCGAATATTGAATAATCAAATTCTTCAATTCAAATTCAAAGTTTTCGAGATCTTTAAAAAAGTGGATTAATCGGACGAGGACAAAGAGAGAGTCCCATTCTACATGTCAATACTGACAACAATGAAATTTCTAGTAAAAGGAAAATCCGTCGACTTTATAAGTTGTGAGGGTTCAAGTCCCTCTATCCCCAAATCCTCTTTTATTCCCTAACTATACTATATTATTATTATTTATCCTCTTTTTTTTCTTTTTATCAATGCAATGGGTTTAAGATTCATTAGCTTTCTCATTCTACTCTTTCACAAAGGAATGCGAAGAGAACTCAATGGATCTTATCCTATTCATTGAATAGATTTCTTTTTTATTAGAGTATCGGCAAGAAATCTTGGTTATTCACTCTATTTTTAAGTTTTATTTAAGTAAACCATGCACAATGCATAGGACTACCCCCCCATTTTCAAATTTTAAATTTGAAATACTTTAATTAATTTTTAGTCCTTTTAATTGACATAGATACAAATACTCTACTAGGATGATTCACAAGAAAAGGTCAGGATAGCTCAGTTGGTAGAGCAGAGGACTGAAAATCCTCGTGTCACCAGTTCAAATCTGGTTCCTGGCAGAGAAAAAAAAAAAAAAAGATCCACCGAATAGGTATTGATCCAAATACCTCGAGATGGATTGTGATACATATTCATTAATAATATTTATTCATCTAATTTGTATTCCGCTATTCCGACGAATATTTTTTTAGTCTTGCTTATCTTTATCTTATCTTATTTTCCTAGTTGTGCTAAGTAATGTGCGCGGTACAAAGTTCCTGGTAGAGAACTTCTTTGAGTCATCCTATTTTTCTGCTCATATGAAGGAAATTAATATGCGATTTTCAAAATAGGGGAATCCAAATGAAACCCTTTTTTTGCTCAGTCTATCTGGAATGCTTTTGTATAATTAGGAATTAATTATAAATAGGTATTCCGTTTCATCTAGGAAAAGAACCTAAAAATATTCCTTGACTTGAATAAAATCTGGAGTTGTGTTGTATAAGTGAGCATTAATTTCTTATCATTCAATGAGCATCTTGTATTTCATAAAAATTGGGGGTTATATAATCCTTACGTAAGGGCCAGCCTATCCAACTTTCAGGCATTAGGATACGTTTAAGGCGCGGATGATTATCATAAGAGATTCCCACCATATCATAAGATTCGCGTTCTTGAAAATCGGCACTTCTCCAAATCCAGAAGACAGACGGAATTCTAGGATTATCCTTTTGGGCAAAGACTTTTATGCAGACTTCTTCTGGATTATCTATACCATATTGTATTCTCGTAAGATGATACACGCTAGCTAAAGATCCACCGGGTGCTCCATCATAAGCACATTGGGAGCGTAAATAATTGTAACCATATACATATAAAATGACAGCAATGGAATCCCAATCCCCTGCTTTTATTTGTAAAGTCTCTATTCCTCGGTGATCAAAGCCCAAAGATCTATGAACCACCTCATGTTTGACTAGCCAATTAGATAACCAACCCTGCTGCATTGTCTTCATCTCTCCCTCTTTGTATAAATATTTCACATTTCGGATGCAAGTTTGAAAGATTGCCCTGCTTTTTATTTTTCTACACAAAAGAGCCCCCCTCCTAATTCACTAATTTGTAGGAAGGTACTGAACTTTTGGATTTGAAAAAAGTTTCAGAAGATATATCTAATGTAGATGGTGATTGATAGAGCAATTCTTGCTCATAAGTTCCTGTATGAGTACTGCGCCTAACATAAAGCTTGTGACTGGTAGTAAAACATCTATTTTTATTTTGAGATAGAGTTCGATCCTCAACTATTTTTCGCGATATCTTCTTACGAAGTTTTGTTAGGGCATCTATAACTGCCTCCGGTTTAGGTGGGCAGCCCGGCAAGTAGACATCCACAGGAATTAACTTATCAACTCCCCGAACAGTACTATAGGAATCCGTACTGAACATTCCCCCTGTAATAGTACAGGCTCCCATAGCAATGACGTATTTTGGTTCAGGCATTTGCTCGTATAATCTCACTAAAGAGGGAGCCATTTTCATTGTTACCGTACCGGCTGTTAAAATTAGGTCTGCTTGCCTAGGACTTGATCTTGGTACCAATCCATAACGATCAAAGTCGAATCGTGAGCCTATTAATGAAGCAAATTCAATGAAACAACAACTGGTACCGTATAGAAGGGGCCATAAACTGGAGAGTCTTGACCAATTCGAAAGATCATTTGGTGTAGTTGAAATAACAGAATTGGAACTTGTTTGGTCAAGTAAGGGAAACTCAATCAAATTCATAACTGCCTCAATAGAATCTTTTCCTTCTTTTTTTTTGTCTAAATATTCAGTTAAGACCATTCCAAGGCTCCTTTTCGCCATGCATAAACTAAACCAACAACTAAGGTTTCATGTACGGCGAAGGCGCGGTGGGACGTCGGGCCGGCGTGGGCGACAAGCGGCGGCGGCAGGGTGGCCGGACCCAAGCTGAGTGGGGAGGTAGGGGGCGACGGCGGCGAGCAACAGGGGGTAGATGTGGAGTGCGGCGATGGCATGGTGGCGCGTGGCTGTGGGGCGTCGCGCCTGGGTGGCGCAGGCGAGGCGATGCAAGGGCGGAGGTGCGGGCGCCCAAACGGACGGCCCGACGCACGCCGGCGCCGGCTCCAGCCGGAGCCAGGGGAGGGCACGTCCCGGGGCGGAGGCCTCAGCAGCGAGCAAGGGGCGCAGCGGGGCCGGCGGGGATGCGGGCCGTGGTGAGTGACGGTGGTCGCGAGGGGCGGGGGGGCAGCGCAGCCGCAGTAGCAGTAGCACGCAGCCACGACGCGTGAGCGTGCGCGGACGGCGCGTAGGCGGGGCAAGCGGGAAGCAGCGGCGGGGGTCCTCGCCGGGATTCGTAGGGCAAGGGGCAGTGGGGCGCGGGGAGCGACTTGGGAAGGAGGACGAGGACGACGGGGACGGAGAGGAGGCAGCGGCGAGGTTGCTCTGGCGACGTCGTCGTGCGGCGAGGGCGAGGCGGCGTCGTGCGGCGTCGGTGTTCGGGCGGGGAACGGCGGCCTCCTCCTCTCTATCCCGATCCAATCGGGGGAGAGGGGGGGAGATATTTTCGGAGGAGTGTGGGGGTGTCGGTGGGGTTGACCAGTGGAGTGGGAGGGAATTATGGAGAGGGAGTGGGGCGCCGGTTGGGCCGGCCTGGCTAGCCAAGTGACCAGCTGGGCCGAGGCCCAGTCGGTCAAGGGGCCTTTTCTCGTTTTATTTTTTTGTTTTCTGTTTTGTATTTTTTTTCTTTTATTTATTTTCTTTTATTTTTATTTCAATTTAAAATATTTACGCATTTTCTAAACATGTGTTTTCTTCACCATAATTAACTATGTAATATTTGGCACAAACCGAACATTTTTGTTTTAATGTTTGAAAACTTTTATCGTTCGACTTAAATTTCAAATTTGAATTTGAATCGGTTTTGAACTACGCGAGATTAACAACAGTAACCGGGTGACGTGGCATCGTTAACGTGGGATTACTGTAGCCTAATTATTCGGGCGTCACAAAAACTAAGGAAAAGAACATGGAAAGGGACACTAAGAGTTAAAGATCATCAAATAGTGGCATCTTGGAATTAAAATTGGAATTTGGCACAACATGAGATGGGGAATACCTTCGTGTTTGAGCCGCTGAGGCGGAAGGCCGAAGGCACAGGGGTTGCTCACTTCCTCCTGGAGATTGA
Organism: Triticum aestivum; assembly: GCF_018294505.1. NCBI lineage: Eukaryota > Viridiplantae > Streptophyta > Magnoliopsida > Poales > Poaceae > Triticum > Triticum aestivum. The sequence goes on along the minus strand of NC_057799.1, from coordinate 36,181,879 downwards.
ATGGGGTCGTTGCCTTGCTCGCAGCCTGTCACCTTATCAAAGGCGAGGGCTAGCCGCCCTGCGCCCCGATCGGAGAGGTCACATCCAAGAAGGGTTGAAGTTGAGGATTGTTGGGCGTGCCCATTGCCGCACGGGGCAGGCCGGCTAGGCAGGGGCACGTGGCGAACGTGACAAACCACTTCTTCCGTCTCAATGTAAGTATCTTAATTTTGTACTACTAAGCTTAAGACACTTATTTCGGGAGGGAGGGAGTATGTGAGCTACACAAAAAACAAAATCATTGGGATCGAAGTGGGATTAGTTGTCACAAGTGTATGTGCAGAACAGTCCACACTACGTTGTTTTCTTTTCTTTACTTCTATATTTCAGAAAGACACGACACTGTTGAAGTGGTTGATGATGTGTATAGTACTCCTAATTGAACTGTGGCGGTTTATGCATGCACGGGGCTCAAATCGGATGGCGGCGTGTCAAGATCAGCGCACGCGCGCGCCTTAAAGAATTGGAGCTGCTGGTGAGTCATTGGAATCGCAATCGGCTTTATCGGGTCAACTAGTTCCAAACCACTCTACATTATAGCAAAATAATTAAGAGTCAATTACACCACAGGTGCTTGAATGTGCCAAGAAAAGTCAGTTTGATGCTAAAACTTACGGCATACATTGAACCGGTGATAGAACTTGGCTTGAGCGTACATCTATGGTGCTAATCACGTTTGTATACACTCAACATGCTGATGAGGCGCGCCAACATGGCGTAGGACCCACTGTCAGTGACCAGAAAGGCGGGTATTAGCGTGTGATCAGTATTTTTTGCGAAAAACAGTCTGGAATTTTTTCTCATCACAAAAGAGCCCCTTGATTTTTTTCCTAAAAAAACAAGCGAGGCCCACCACTCAGGAAACAGTACAAGAGGAAATGCAAAAGTAAGGGTCGAACGCGCGACCTCTTCCTAAGAGCCGAAACTGCTAGCCACAACAGGAAGTCAAACTAGCTGTCTTTATTGGATAGCTAATCCTAATGTCTACAATGATAGTGTTTTTAATTCATATATACGATTATAGTTTATATTTATTTAAATTATATAATTGTTTTCTAGTTAATGCTTAAATATATTTTATAATTACATGAACAGTATTTTAAGTAATTCTATTTCTTGTAAAGTGAATACATGAATATTTATCTAAATGCATGAATACAGCCTAAAGATATCTGAATATTTTCTGAATACATTAATATGGCATGAATATTTTTGTAATTTACGAAAATAATTCATGAATATTATTTTTACTATAAAACCATTTCGAAATAATACTTGAATATTTAATAGGATAACATTGACATTCGTTCAAATATGAACATTTTTGAATTACGTGAACATTATTTTAAATAATAATGTTTTGAGAATTACGTGAACATTATTTTAAATAATAATAATTTTTAGAATTACATGATCATTATGTTAGATAAGAATATATTTTTAGAATTACATGAAAATTATCTTAAATATTTTTCTTATAATTAGAAGATCAATATCTTAAATAAGTTAATTTATTTGTATGTATAATCTTTTTAATTTATGTATTGTTACAAAATGCTATGAAAAAACAAACATGTGAAAATGGCGCGCGATGACTGTAGCCGATTTAAGCCCTATGTGTGTGCTTCTCTATAGGTCATTATGGGTGGAAATCCAACTTGTACAGCATTGGTACGTGGTGTGGTGCTGGCCTGTGTGGGCTGGCGGTAACAAGTCGTGTGTTCGAACCTGGGGCCGGTGCTACATTTTTCGTCCTAATTTCTCTTTGTTGTATTGTGCCCTGGCAGGAGGGGTCCAATTGTCATAGTGACATTTCAGGGTTATTTTAAGAAATAAATTGGTTGGCTTTTGTGAGGAAAATAAATATCAGGTCATTTTCGCAAAATATCAGGCCACACGCCCTTGCCCGCCTTCCTGACACTAACATTGAGTCCCATGCCACATTGGCGCGGCTCGTCAGCATGTTGTGCGTATACAAAATGTAATTAACATCGTAGATGCACGACCAAGCCAAGTTTTGTCACCGGTTAAATGTATGCCATAAGTTTTAGCACCAAACTGACTTTTCTTGCCAAGTTCATGAAGGAAATATGCCCTAGAGGCAATAATAAAGTATTATTTATTTCCTTATATCATGATAAATGTTTATTATTCATGCTAGAATTGTATTAACCGGAAACATAATACATGTGTGAATACATAGACAAACAGAGTGTCACTAGTATGCCTCTACTTGACTAGCTCGTTAATCAAAGATGGTTATGTTTCCTAGCCATAGACATGAGTTGTCATTTGATTAACGGGATCACCTCATTAGGAGAATGACGTGATTGACTTGACCCATTCCGTTAGCTTAGCACTCGATCGTTTAGTATGTTGCTATTGCTTTCTTCATGACTTATACATGTTCCTATGACTACGAGATTATGCAACTCCCGTTTACCGGAGGAACACTTTGTGTGCTACCAAACGTCACAACATAAATGGGTGATTATAAAGCTGCTCTACAGGTGTCTCCAAAGGTACTTGTTGGGTTGGCGTATTTCGAGATTAGGATTTGTCACTCCAATTGTCGGAGAGGTATCTCTGGGCCCACTCGGTAATGCACATCACTATAAGCCTTGCAGGCATTGTGACTAATGAGTTAGTTGCGGGATGATGTGTTACGGAACGAGTAAAGAGACTTGCCGGTAACGAGATTGAACTAGGTATCGAGATACCGACGATCAAATCTCGGGCACGTAACATACCGGTGACAAAGGGAACAACGTATGTTGTTATGCGGTCTGACCGATAAAGATCTTCGTAGAATATGTGGGAGCCAATATGGGCATCCAGGTCCCGCTATTGGTTATTGACCGGAGACGTGTCTCGGTCATGTCTACATAGTTCTCGAACCCGTAGGGTCCGCACGCTTAACGTTACGATGACAGTTTTATTGAGTTTTGATGTACCGAAGGAGTTCGGAGTCCCGGATGAGATCGGGGACATGACGAGGAGTCTCGAAATGGCCGAGACGTAAAGATCGATATATTGGACGACTATATTCGGACTTCGGAAAGGTTCCGAGTGATTCGGGTATTTTTCGGAGTACCGGAGAGTTACGGGAATTCGTATTGGGCCTTAATGGGCCATACGGGAAAGGAGAGAAAGACCCCAAAGGGTGGCCGCACCCCTCCCCATGGGCTAGTCCGAATTGGACTAGGGAGGGGGGCGCCCCTTCCTTCTTTCTCCTTCCCCCTTCCCTTCTCCTACTCCCACAAGGAAAGGAGGAGTCCTACTCCCGGTGGGAGTAGGACTCCCCCCCTTGGGCGCGCCACCTCCCCTTGGCCGGCCCTCTCCTTCTTGCTCCTTTATATACGGGGGCAGGGGGCACCCCAAAGACACTTGATATACGATATTTTAGCCGTGTGCGGTGCCCCCTTCCACCATATTACACCTCGATAATACCGTTGCGGAGCTTAGGCGAAGCCCTGCGTCGGTGGAACATCATCATCGTCACCACGCCGTCGTGCTGACAAAACTCTCCCTCAACACTCGGCTGGATCGGAGTTCGAGGGACGTCATCGAGCTGAACGTGTGCTGAACTCGGAGGTGTCGTGCGTTCGGTACTTGATCGGTCGGATCGTGAAGACGTACGACTACATCAACCGCGTTGTGATAACGCTTCCGCTGTCGGTCTACGATGGTACGTGGACAACACTCTCCCCTCTCGTTGCTATGCATCACCATGATCTTGCGTGTGCGTAGGAAAATTTTGAAATTACTACGTTCCCCAACAGTGGCATCCGAGCCTGGTTTTATGCGTTGATACTATGCACGAGTAGAACACAAGTGAGTTGTGGGCGATATAAGTCATACTGCTTACCAGCATGTCATACTTTGGTTCAGCGGTATTGTGAGATGAAGCGGCCCGGACCGACATTACGCGTACGCTTACGCGAGACTGGTTTCACCGTTCGGAGCACTCGTTGCTTAAAGGTGACTGGCGGGTGTCTGTCTCTCTCACTTTAGTTGAACCGAGTGTGGCTACGCCCGGTCCCTGCGAAGGTTAAAACAGCACCAACTTGACAAACTATCGTTGTGGTTTTGATGCGTAGGTAAGAACGGTTCTTGCTAAGCCCGTAGCAGCCACGTAAAACTTGCAACAACAAAGTAGAGGACGTCTAACTTGTTTTTGCAGGGCATGTTGTGATGTGATATGGTCAAGACATGATGCTATATTTTATTGTATGAGATGATCATGTTTTGTAACCGAGTTATCGGCAACTGGCAGGAGCCATATGGTTGTCGCTTTAATTTATGAAATGCAATCGCCATGTAATAGTTTTACTTTATCACTAAGCGGTAGCGATAGTCGTAAAAACAATTAGTTGGCGAGACGACAACGATACTACGATGGAGATCAAGGTGTCGCGCCGGTGACAATGGTGATCATGACGGTGCTTCGGAGATGGAGATCACAAGCACGGTGCTTCGGAGATGGAGATCACAAGCACAAGATGATGATGGCCATATCATATCACTTATAT
>NC_057799.1:35861788-35876954 GCF_018294505.1 Triticum aestivum | reverse complement strand
TTATAAAAGTAAAATAAATAAACTTTAATACAATAAATAAAAATAGCAATAGTAAGTTTTTTGTTGTAAGTATAAACAAAATAAAATAAATAAAGCAACAAAAAAAAGTGCCACCTATTGGGCCACCACGGCCTGAATACGACTAGAAACCCAACCATGGGCCAGGATTCAGGCCCGCAGGAGGCCCAGTAGGCCCACAAGCACATTGTGACAAATTAGGCCCGCAAGCCTGCAGTTGAGAGGAGCTCGAGAGGGTTGGCACAGCCGCGCTTACAAACCACTCTCGAGCTCTCTCAACTAGTGTTGGGGATATTACTACTGGGCGTAAACCGGCCAGGAGAGGCCGGGTTAACCCCATAATGGTTCACTGTACCTGAAGCCCATGAAGACAGACGGTGGTGCTTTACGAAGGCCCAGGGCCCAAAGACGGTTTAAGGTCTATAGATGTAAACCAACATTGATATATAAACTTGTGTTGTAAGATAGAAAGAGCAGAGACTGAGTCGGACACGTTTATGAGCCCGCCTCGGGACCCTGTAAACCGACGGGCGTCAACCCATGTATATAAGGGGACGACCCGGCGGCGGTTTAGGGGGAAGAGACAACAACTCAAGACCCAGGCAAAGCGTATTCGCTCCCTGGTCATCGAAACCTTAGCAATCCCACAACAACTGGATCGTAGGCTTTTACCTTCACCGCAACGGGCCGAACCAGTATAAACTCTCTGCGTCCCTTTTCTGCTTTAACCCCTTTAAGCTAACCCGTTGCGATGGCTCCACGACTAAGTCCTTTCTCTACGGCATCTGCCGTGACAAAACCACGACAGTTGGCGCCCACCGTCGGGCTATCGCACGATGGTTTCGAGTTCTTAGAGGGCAGCTTCGAAGGACTCAAGGGATACGCTGTGGGCCAGATGACCAAGAGTCGTCGCGGCAAGCTCTACATCGACGACGCAGGCTGGGGCCCTGAGGCCGGCTCAATCGAGTACGGGTACCGGGTCCCCTTCGGCGGTATACACGTTTTCATTGGCAAGATCGGCGAACCGGGCCCTGAGCCGGACATCTGCACCGACATCATCGAGACGGCTCAGCGTGCGAGATCTGCCCGGGTTAAGCCTGTCATGAAGCGTGCCTTCGTGGGAGTCATCCACGGAGTGGAATCTGAGGATAGATCGGAATCTGGTGGTGAAACCTTCGTTTATTCCGGCGACGAGTCATCGACCGGAGAGACCGAGTCACTATACCAGCTGCAAGATGGCCGGATTGGGGGCTGTTCCGATGGCGACAGTATTCCGGACCCCTTTGATCCGCCAAATCTGGTTGCGATCTTCATGGCCGGTACACAGCCAGCGCTCCACTCGTCGACCGCAGCGGCGGTGATTTCCGGATCAGCAGCAGCGACAGCGGCCAGGTCAGGAGGCCCCGTGCGACCGCCGGCTCAGGTTTTATCTGATTTATTTGACGCCTTGGCAGCACTGATGGCGGAGGTTAATCCGGAAAATCAAGATGAGCATAATGCGGAAATCGCGAAAGTGCAAGATCAGATAACCCAGGCCAAGGCCGACCTGGCAGCCGAGGATACCAGGATGGCTGCGGAATGGGCCGTGTTGGATGCACAGGCTTACCGGCTTATGTTGGATTAGAGCGCGTCAAACGATGTTATGAGGAGAAGGTACCGGTCTCACCTGCCGCCGGTTTATGAGGCCAAGAACCTCTTTAATACCCCAGGAGCGGGGACCAGTAATCTGCCGGTGGTAAACCGGACGGAGGCACCTGGAACGGGGGCGCCGGTTCAGCCACGTCCGACTGATCCGCCTCGTCAGAACAACGTTTTGTCACAGCACGTCCCAACACCACCGGGTCATTACTCTAACCCGATGGATAACATAGTCGCTGCCACTTCACGACTGACGGCCCTCCCGATCGAAGGCGAGTCCCCAGTAGCGGTCGAGACGCGACGAGCTAGGGAGCTCCTTCAGACAGCTTTGACTCAGCAGCAGGCTTATTCATATAGTCGCGAAAGGATCCATTCTACACCCCGCCCAAGCCGGAGTTACAGCAGGCATATCGATGAACCGGCCGTACAAGCAGCACGTGAAACCGTAATCCGCCCCGTGGCCATAACCCGGCGGGTGGCGGTGGTGATGCTCAGGATGTGGTGGATCTTGCTAGGGCATGTCGAGAGGCCGAGTTAGTGGCGCAGCATGAAGCTCGCCAACTTACTCCGGTTCGTCCAACCACATCGGTGGAACCAGGGGTTACTTCCAGCTCTTTGGGAGTGCCGTGTCTCGTCCCAGCGCTGCGCAACGTGCGCCTGCCCAAGGACTTCAAGGGCCCACGTAAAGTGCCGAATTACACCACCGATTTATCCCCCGAGTCATGGGTTGAAAGCTATGAGATGGCAATGGAGATGCTGGATGTGGACGATGCGGCGTGTGCTAAATACTTCACCATGATGCTGGAGGGGACAACCCGCACTTGGCTGAAGAATTTGTCGGCTAACTCCATTGGGTCATGGGCCGAATTTAGGGCCCGGTTTATCCAGAATTTCAAGGATACATGCAAGCAGCCCATGTCAATTGTGGACTTAGCTGCCTGTGTCCAGGAGGAAGGAGAATCAACAACCCGTTGGGTGTGCCGGGTTTCAGAGATTTTGCATTCATCGGACCGCATCAACGTTGATACAACAGTTTTGACATTGGAAGGCAATTGCTGGTTCGCACCTCTGAAGTTGAAGTTGGGACGGCTCAAACGTCATTGTAATGACATGGGAACACTTATGGCAGCTCTGGTAAAGTATGCCGACTCTGATAGTACCCGAGTCTGACGATGACAAGACAGGGAAGGGAAAGAAGAGCGGCAACACCAAGGGGCAACAGCATAACCCGGCGGGTCATGGAAACAGCGGTAAGCGTAAGGCAGATAACAGTTTAGATTTTGTGGCTAATACCAACACGCAGGACAAGGGCCAGCGGCGTAAGGGTAAACCGCCCCAGCGTGGTGGAGGACCAAGTCCTAATCCGGAGCGCCTGTCTTATCTGTTAAACCAGCCTTGCCCAAAGCACGGGACGCAGGACAAACCATCCACGCACCTCTGGAAGGATTGTTATATCATGCAGGAGTTCAAAAACTCCGAATTTTTTCGGTATGATCACGGACCGGGCGGCGGTTCAGGCCCTGGATATCATGGGCCGGGTTACGGTGGAGGCAATTCCGGTTCAGGTTTTCACGGTAATCAGAGCGTACATGGTAATCAAGGCAATCAGGGCAACCAAGGTGGTTATTATCATCAGGGGAGTCAGCAGCAACAGCAGCAGTCGGGTTATCAGAGCAACCCGAAGCAGTTAAATAGTGGGCAGTATCATGTCTTTACCACTAGTCTATGCAAGCGCGATCAGAAGCTTCATAAAAGGGCAGTGAATTCCGTTGAACCGGCGGTGCCCCGTTAATTACTTGCGCTGGTCTGAGCAGCCGATCGTGTGGAGTAGAGAGGATCATCCACCCCAGGTTGATAATCCGGGTCATCTGGCATTAGTGGTGGCACCTCAGGTTGGAGGTTATAAGTTCACTAAGGTACTCATGGATGGGGGGAGTAGTATCAATATCCTTTATTATGAAACCTTCCGTCGCATGGGGTTAACAGATAAAAATCTTAAACCGTCCAACACGGTTTTCCACGGTGTGGTGCCTGGTAAATCGGCGTATCCAGTTGGTAAGATAGCTCTGGAGGTGGCTTTTGGAGATGAGCATGACTCAAGGTTAGAGACATTGACTTTTGAAGTGGTGAAAATCAAGAGCCCGTATCATGCCCTGTTTGGACGGCCGGCTTATGCTAAGTTCATGGCGAGGCCCTGTTATGTCTATCTGCAGCTCAAGATGCCGGGCCATAAGGGGACCATCACGATCCATGGGAGCCGCAAGATCACTTTAGAATGTGAAGAAGGTGATGCTGCTTATGCTGAGTCGGTTTGCGCAACAGAAGAGTTGAAGTTCTATAAGGACAATGTTGATCCGGCGGATATGACTTCTTTGAAAAAGCCAACTACAGAGCATGATCCGGCCTTGAAGTTTAAATCGGATGATGAGACTAAGCTTGCCGATTTCGTTCCTAGCGATTCATCCAAGCAATTTAGCATCAGCGCTAACTTGGATCCGAAATAGGAAAGTGTGCTCATCGAGTTCATCCGTGAGAATCGGGACATCTTTGCGTGGAAACCTTCTGACATGCCAGGTGTACCGAGAGAACTCGCTGAGCACACTCTCAATGTCGATCCCAAGTATAAACCGGTCAAGCAGTTTCTTTGCCGGTTCAATGAATAAAGACGCAAGGCTATTGGTGAGGAGGTAGCCAGGCTCTTGGCGGCTGGATTCATCGTTGAAGTATTTCATCCTAAATGGTTGGCTAATCCGGTGCTGGTACTTAAGAAGAACGTCACTTGGCGTATGTGTGTGGACTACACAGATCTCAACAAGGCCTGTCCAGTAAACCCTTTTGCCCTCCCTCGTATTGATCAAATCATTGATGCTACGGCGGGTTGTGAACGTTTGAGTTTTCTGGATGCGTATTCTGGGTACCATCAGATCAAAATGGCAGTTAAGGACCAGGAGAAGACAGCGTTTATAACTCCTTTTGGAGCCTTCTGCTATGTATCTATGCCTTTTGGGCTTAAGAGTGCTCAGGCGACTTACCAGCGCTGTGTGCGGAATTGTCTTCATGATCAGATTGGCCGCAATGTTCATGCTTATGTGGATGATATTGTGGTGAAATCCAGAAAGAAGGAGACATTGATAGATGACTTGAAGGAGACCTTTGATAACCTCCGGGTTTATAAAATGATGCTTAATCTGGCCAAGTGTGTCTTTGGTGTACCAGCACGCAAACTCTTGGGCTTTTTGGTGTCTAACAGGCGCATTGAAGCTAATCCGGAAAAAATCAAGGCTATAACTTCTTTGGCTAAACCGAAGTGTATCAACTATGTTCAACGCCTGGCGGGCCGGATTGCCGCATTCAGCCGGTTTATCAGTCGCCTTGGTGAGAAGGCCATCCCTCTATATCAGATGCTGAAGAAGACGGATAATTTCGTCTGGAGCGACACCGCCAATGAAGCGTTTGAAGACTTAAAGTGCCAGCTAGCCGAACCGCCTGTCCTTGCTGCTCCTATTGATAAACAACCTTTGCTATTATATGTGGCTGCTAATGCTCGGGCTGTCAGTGTGGCTATTGTGGTGGAGCGAAAGGAGGCCGGAAAGGAGTATCCGGTTCAACGGACGGTTTATTACATCAGTGAGGTACTTATTGAGTCCAAACAAAGGTACCCGCATTGGCAGAAGCTGGTGTATGGAGTTTTCATGGCGACCCGAAAGCTTAAGCAATATTTCTACGGTCATCCCATCACTGTGGTCAGTTCTGCTTCTTTGGGGGATATAATCCAGAACAGGGAAGCGACTAGCCGGATTGCCAAGTGGGCTATTGAGCTCGGGCCTCATGGGTTGAAGTATATGCCCCGGACGGCGATCAAATCTCAGGCACTTGTGGATTTCATCAATGACTGGACAGAATTACAGGCGCCAGAAGAGAAGCCGGATCATACCTATTGGACTATTCATTTTGATGGGTCCAGGCAATTGGAGGGCTCGGGGGCTGGAGTCGTATTAACTTCTCCACGAGGTGATAAGTTTTGTTATGTTCTCCGTTTAATGTTCCCTTGCACTAACAATGCAGCTGAATATGAGGCTTTACTCCATGGTCTTCGGATGGCTAAAGAGATGAATCTAAGCCAAGTTAAGTGCTTCGGTGACTCGGACCTGGTGGCTCAACAAGTCTCTGGTACTTGGGATTCCAAGGACCCACTCATGGCAGCTTATCGTCGAGAGGTGGATATTGTTGCAGGTCACTTCAAAGGTTATCACGTCGATCATGTGGACCGGCGGAAGAATGAAACGGCAGACGCTTTAAGCCGCTTGGGTTCCCAACGTAAACCGGTTCCACCCAATGTCTTCCTGGATGTGATGCATAATCCGTCCGTCAAGCTCCCTGGCGAAGAGGATTTGGCTATTCCTGATTCGGAGGCTCAATTGGTGGCGGCTCTTGATTTTATCCCGGATTGGATGGTTCCATATTTGGCGTATATGAACCGGGGTGAGTTACCAGAGGATGAAACTTCGGCCAGGCAGATAATCCGGCGGTCCAAGTCCATGACTATAATCAATGGAGAGTTGCATCATTGTAGTGTGACAGGGGCGTTTCAGCGTTGTGTATCTCCTGAAGAAGGCCGTGAAATTTTGTGTGAGATCCACGAAGGAGATTGTGGTCACCACGCCGGTTCAAAATCTCTGGTGGCCAAGGCATTTCGTCATGGTTTCTATTGGCTGACGGCTCATGCTGATGCCGAGGATTTGGTCAAGAGGTGTGATGGATGTCAAAAGTTCTCACGACGCGCTCATGTACCGGCTCAAGAGTTGAGGATGATTCCAATCACTTGGCCGTTTGCGACTTGGGGGCTAGATATGGTTGGGCCTTTTAAGAGATCTAAGGATAAGAAGACCCACCTGTTGGTGGCAGTTGACAAGTTCACTAAGTGGGTGGAGGCAGAGCCAGTCAGTAAGTGTGATGCAGCTACGACGATTCAATTTATCAAGAAGGTGATTTTCCGGTTTGGCTTTCCACACAGCATTATAACTGACAATGGTACCAATCTGTCCAAAGGTGCTATGAAGGAGTTCTGTCAACGTGACCACATCCGGCTTGACGTATCATCCGTGGCTCACCCCCAGTCTAATGGTCAAGCGGAGAGAGCCCATCAAGAGATCTTGAGAGGCATCAAGCCCTTGCTTATGGTTCCTTTGCAACAGACGCCGGGTTGTTGGGTGGAGGAGTTACCTTCTGTGTTATGGAGCATCAACACCACGCCCAACAGATCCACGGGTTACACACCTTTTTTCATGGTTTATGGAGCGGAGGCGGTTCTCCCTAGTGACATCCGTCATGACTCGCCTCGTGTGGCGGCGTATGTTGAAGCTGATAATGAGAAGGCACGACAGGAAGCACTTGACCTGTTGGACGAGGAGCGTACATTGCAGCAGCCCGTTCGGTGATTTATCAGCAAGATCTGCGTCGTTATCACAGCCGCCGGGTTAGAACCAGAACTTTTCAAGAAGGTGATCTGGTGCTCCGACTCATCCAGGATCAGACAGATATGCACAAGTTATCCCCACCTTGGGAAGGACCCTTTGTGGTCAGCAAGAATCTGCATAATGGGTCATACTACCTTATAGATGTTCGAGAGCACAAATACTCACGTAAATCGGAGGAGGAGACCCACCGGCCGTGGAATATCGCTCATCTTCGGCCTTACTATACCTGAGCCATAGGCTCTTCTTATGTACATAGTTATGATAATGTATATATTATGATCAATATAATAAACCAGAGCCTCAGCTAAAGCGGGGTATCTGTTGTTTTTCTTATATTATGTGTAGTTACATGGGGGCTTCTGTTCATAAAGCGGCGCCCGGTTTACACCTTGATTCAGCTTATAAAGCTTTATATACAAATCACTTGGGGGCTTGGTCGTATTCGAACCATAGTCACACCTCTTGATCAGCTCAAAGCCAAATTACTTCGGGGCCAAAGAGAGTGTTGTAAAAGAACAACTCAAACATAGGCACCCACTGAGCACAGCTCAAAATATTGCTTGGGGATTCTTTGCTATCGCAATGAACAAAGAATCTACACTTGTAATAGGCTATCAAGCCATGGCTTGGAATCCTGGTGTATACACCTAAAACCCCGGGTTAGCCTACCTTTTTAAGTAAGTCACTCCGTCCAGGTAAACCTGGTATGACCCGCCGAACTTCGACAAGTCAATCTGATGAGACCCTGAACTTGTCAAAGTTAAAATGACGACTGGTTAAGGATTGAGGACCATCTTAAAAGGCTTTGTGAAATGGTTTAACTCAGTGGCCTGGCAGCCCATGAAAATTTGGGGCATGGCAGCCCGTGAAAAGCCTCGACTACAAGTTTTTTCGTATGCTTTTTTGCCAAGTTTTTTCTCTTTTGATAACATTTATAATGTTCTGATAAACCGGCGTTCATTAAACCCGGCTTGACTTTCAACTACAAGTTGTCAGTATATGATCAGTCATAATCCGGAAATTATTAACCCGGTCTGGTTTTGGCTATAAGTCGCCAGAATTGAATATGGATAAACCGGTGTTTTTCACAACCCGGAACGGTTTTATCATAAACTAGTGTAATATGACAGGAGTTATTATTACTCCAGATTAGGGTGATCACCCTCACCACAACAGTTGGTCAGCCAACATTATGACTCAAGGTCACAGGTATCCATGATTTTCATATTTGATTATCTTTTTACAGCCTTGGTTATAAACCCTAGCTATATATCTGGGCATCATGACCCGTCCGGCGGTAAACCGCCAGGACACTATCTACTTATTGTGTGCAGGAATAGCTGAGTAAATCGCTACGGATTATGAGCATCATATGTCTTAAGCATGGCGGAATAATAAGTGTCAGGCACAAATAAATATGCATGATGGCATAGCAGACCAAGCGTTTTAACTAGACAATTACAAGGCGTTTCAGTGCCCAAAAGGATAATTGTTTTCTCGACAAGCATTGCAGCACGTGGAAGTTTAAACCGGCCTCCGGATCATGATTCGTCACCAGCTTGACCTGACGGTTGCGGATCATCTTGCACCGGTTCATCCTCTTCGTCTCTACCCAGCGGCTGGAAGTCAATAGTTGCCCAGTCGATCCCAGTTAGGGCTTGGAACACAGCTTCGTCGCTTATAAGGGTGGACGGTTCAATGTCAGGGGCATAAGTGTGCTTACAAATTGGCGGGATGAGATTTTGAACCTCAGGAGTTGGTGCGGCAACCCGTTTGTTGTTGACATCATAACTTGCCTGATAATGTGAAAGATCAGCTTCTTCAGGTAATTGGCAAGCCAGTGGACGTACTTCCCGGTTTATGGCTCGGAGGTCATCATTGCCAAATTCTGACCCATCTTCTTTTAAGCTCGGATAGCCTTTGCTGACATCTTCCAGATCAAGATCGGGCACCCATGCTTTTTCCCGGGTTAGCGCGGTCAGAGCACCAGCTCTTGCAGCAGATCTCTTTAACTCTTCTACCCGGGCAGGCAGCATTGACAGCCTTTCTAAGGTCTCCTTGATTAAAGTTTGGGGCGGCTTGTTGTGAGAAGCGGTGCAAATAATCCGTTGCACGCCGGTATATAACTGCTCTATAAGAGTATAGGCAGCCTTCAGCTTCTTCTATACGTCAGAGCCCAGATAACTAATGCGAGTTCCTGCATCATTACAAACATCAGTGAACCGACAATGTATGGGATGATATGTTGAAAACCTAAAGCAAGGATGTTTACCAAACACAGCAGCCGTCATGGCATGTATCTGCTACTTTATGCCAGTCAGCTCATCTACTACCGGTTTAAGAGCTGCTTCCACGTCCTCGGCTCTTTTTTGCAAAGCGGATTTTTCTGTGTCCCAATCCGCCCGCTCCTTGTTGAAACTCTCCTTTAGCTTTTCCATAGCGGCTAAAGCACTGGTCAGCTCATCCTTTGCCTTGGAGGTTTCGGCCTGCTGGGACTTGATGTTTTCTTGCAGATCGGCGGTTTGAGATTCCTTTTTGCTCAGCTCAGCCTATAAGAAACAGACATATTATGAGTTGACGGTACCTATTTGAAGTACCAAGCGCATAACAAGTTATGCACCTGATACTTGGGGGCTAATGCATATTTGCTTGTTCTCGGAAATTTCTACAAGTCCCAAGCACAATACAAGTATTACTCTTGGCACTTGGGGGCTAATGTATGTTTGCTCAAAGTACTGATATGGGAAGTCTTTTAAAAGTCCCGGTTCATCTTTATAAAGTTAAACTGGCCCTTGGGGGCTACACCAGTGAAAGATACAGTAATGCAATTCTACAATACCGGTTCATCTTAAAGAGATAACCCGGTCCCTGGAGGCTAAGCATGAAAAGTTAAGTTATTACTAAGTCCCGGTTTGGATTGATATCATAAACCGTCACTTGGGGGCTACTGGAGTTGATATTTGGAATTAAAAAGAGAAACAGATGCAGAGTTGAGCATTAGTTACCTAGTATCGCTCTTTCATTAAGTTTACCAAACCAGCTTCATAGTCGCGGCTGGTGTACAGACGGTTCAAGAAGCCAGAGTGAATATCTTGAGCATTGAGATGGGCATAGCTTGACAAATCGGCATTCCACTTGCCTTTGCCGATAGCATAAAGCTCATCCTTGGCAGTATGCTTTGATAAAGTGACAGGATTGCCAGGAGTGGTGTGGCCAATGCCAGTAATCATAATATCATTTTCTTCACCATCAGCGGCCTTCACGGGAGTCGATGGTTTGTCAGCGGCTTTAGCTGGACTTGCCGGTTTATCAGTGTCGCGGACTGGATTAGTCGGTTCATTGGACTGGCCCATTGGATCAATTTCCACTTGATCAACAACAAAGTCATGATCCTGCGGTGGCGGGTCATCAAGTATGGCGTCAGCGTTTTCCGGATCTGGAGTCCTCTCCGGTTCAACAGCGGTATTGTCGTCAGCCGGTTTATTTAACCGAGCCTTCTTACTGGGTCTGGGTTTAGCACTGAGAAGAACAGATATAAAAGATCAGTACAGTATGCAAAAATAACACATCAAGGATAAAATCAAGTGCATAGCTCACCCATGAACTGTCTTGAGGGTTGGAAGTTGTGTGGCTGTTGACTCGCCAGAAGATGAGTGAGGTGTTCCCTGATAATTCGAATTAGATGGATTAAGAGGCTGTCGGAAACAACCCGCCTTGGGGCAAGAAGTGTCAAGAGTATAAGAGACCTCTGAACGACGTTTCCGAACCGGAGTGTTCGGTAAACCGGCGAAGGTAACTACCTGGCCGCTGTGCCGGGTTGTGCGGCGAGCTTCGTGTTGCTGCGTCTTCAAAAGAAAGTTTGGGTCCAAGTAAGCAAGGGGGTGAGAAAATTTTACTTTCTAGTTTGCTCAATGGATTTTCGATGTTGGCAGAGGATCTGAATCGGAGGAAAGAATGATTACCTCTACGTCATCAGCTTGACTGCCTTCAGCGTTGTCCTAATAATAGTCATTGTTAATGAGGTGTATGAACAATGAACCAAGAGAGTCAAGTTCTACCTCTGAGTCCGGATTAGCCACATCGGCATCAGCATTTGGCTCGGAAGATGCAGTGGTCCTTTTCTTGGCAGGTTTTTTAACAACCTTGGTCTTCGGGCGAAGTGGCTTGGACGGTTTATCTTGTGGTTATGCCGGTTTATCTTGTGGTTTTTTCTTCCACAACGGATCATCGCCCTGTCAAAGATGGACAAGATTTTCAGAGAATATTTTGAAAGAAGCAAGTTAAAGTAAAAAGGGTATATGATCCTTACAGTTGGCGGTTTGTTGGAAACATAGAAAGGACTTAATCCGGTCTTGCTATAGACAGCCTCCGGTTCATTCAGCATCTTCTTCACAGCCTCAGTAACTTCAGCATCTCTAAGCTGAATATCAATGTGTCGTTGAGGGTCCTTCAAACTCCCGGTGTATTCACACATTAAATCGGGGCGTCGGCTTAAGGGCAATATGCTCCAAGTTATCCAACAACGAGCAAAGTCAACACCTGTTAAACCGTTCACCATAAAGGCTCTAAGCTTTGACAGTTTGGGGCATAGTTGGCCCTTTCCTTTGCAGTTAACCTTTGAGGAAAGGGATGTGTATTGCTAAGACGGTGAGGGCGGTAACCCGACAAGGGTTTTCATCAGTTGGTGATGTGTCCTTGCAGTAAAACCAAGTCTGGTTCCACTCCTTGGGGTGACTGTGAAGCTTGGCATGAGGGAAGCTGACTTCCTTCCTTTTTTGAACCACCATTCCGCCGAGTTCAGTATTGGGTCCATCTGTGAACTCTCGACGGTTTAAGTGGAATAAATCTCTAAAAAATTCAACTGTGGGCTCCTCTTGAAGATAAGCCTCACAAAAGACTTGGAAATGGCAGATGTTGGACATAGAGTTTGGACCGATGTCCTGAGGGTGAAGCTGAAAACTGGCAAGCACATCTCGGAAGAATTTTGAACCGGGAGGGCTAAAGCCTCGACCTAGATGGTCAACAAAAACGACTACTTCTCCGTCCTTGGGTTCAGGAGGATTTTTCGGACCAGGGGCCCTCCAGTGGATGACCTCTTTCTTGGCTAAAGCGCCAGTTGCGACACATCTGTTTAACTGATCTTCAGTGACCCGGGAAGGAACCCAGTTGCATTCATAGACTTGTTTGGCCATCTCAATGGAAGCTGAAACATAGTATTGCCGATTTAAGATTTGTAATGAGCAAGTATAAAGTGATGCAAGTTAAAGCAGAGGTGTACGCATATTGTTAAACCAGAATATGGCATTACTAAACCGGAGTCTGATATTGCTAAGCCGGAATCTTGCGATGGAGAAGGTGCAAAGATAAATGAATCGGCGGTTTAAGAGGGGACTAATGGTACCTACCGGATTATCATTTTTTCAAAGCTAAACCGCCTATATTGGTATGAAAGGTATAGATCTAAGGTACCTAAGTGAAGGAAAAACAAGTTTCGCAGATTGATGTGATAAATTTCAGATCTGCGGTGTGACAGAAAACTAGAAAATATTCAGACCTAATTTCAAGTGCTTGAACAAGTTCATCAAGTTCAGTTGAGTTTTTATATAAAGGAGATGCTCCAATAAGGAAAAAGGGGATTATGGCCACGGCCACACAAGAAGTATCAGATCCAAACTAGCAGTTTTTGCTACTAAGAAGAATAGGGAAGAACGGCGCCGAAGCTGCAATAAACTCTAATGAACACTGAACCCTAATGGTGGATCTAGAGCGAGGAAAAGAGGAACTTACTGATGCTGAGGAAACAGCGGAGGAGCGCCGCGTTTCTCTGGGGCAATCAGGTTGATGCAGCGGCCGTTGTTGAGGCAGATGCGAAGATCGACGGCGGCAGCAGAGCTCGAAGGTTCGGTCGGCGCGAGGAAGAAGACGATGCGAAGAGGCATGGGGGGAATGGAAAGACCCCCTGGTCCTATTTATAAAGGCAAAGGGATAAGTGACAGGTGCGAAAATCGAGGAGCCCAAAAGTTAGATATATGGCAGAGTTGTCACCTCGATTGTCGGAGGCTCATTAAGGAAGGTGAGCTATATGCAATCTTTAATAGCAGGTGACGTCATGGCGGTTTATCACGATTCTAGAAGATGACATCATGGCGGTTTACAAGATTTCAGTGAAGATGATGATGCGTTGAAGATTGACATGAACCTGTTCAAATCAATCTGGGGCCTAATGTTGGGGATATTACTACTGGGTGTAAACCGGCCAGGAGAGGCCGGGTTAACCCCATAATGGTTCACTGCACCTGAAGCCCATGAAGAAAGACGGTGGTGCTTTATGAAGGCCCAGGGCCCAAAGATGGTTTAAGGTCTATAGATGTAAACCGACATTGATATATAAACTTGTGTTGTGAGATAGAAAGAGCAGAGACCGAGCCGGACACGTTTATGAGCCGGCCTCGGGACCCTGTAAACCGACGGGCGTCAACCCATGTATATAAGGGGACGACCCGGCGGCGGTTTAGGGGGAAGAGACAACAACTCGAGACCCAGGCAAAGCGTATTCGCTCCCTGGTCATCGAAACCCTAGCAATCCCACAACAACTGGATCGTAGGCTTTTACCTTCACCGCAAGGGGCCGAACCAGTATAAACTCTGCGTCCCTTGTCCGCTTTAACCCCTTTAAGCTAACCCGTTGCGATGGCTCCACGACTAAGTCCTTTCTCTAGGACATCTGCTGTGACAAAACCACAACAGCTAGCGAGGTGGGACTAAAGTTTTGGCCGCGACACGGGCAGCACAGGGCCTTTGGTCCCGGTTGGTGCTACAAACCGGAACTAAAGGGGTGCATTGTTACCGGTTCGTGGCACCAACCGGGACCAATGCCCCCCCTTTAGTCCCGGTTGGTGCCACCAACCGGGACCAAAGTCCGCCGCTTCCCGCCCTTTGGGCTGCCGAAAAGTGACCTTTGGTCACGGTTGGTACTAAAGGGTACCCTGCTTAGCAATATCAGACTCCGGTACTAAAGGGTGCATTGGTACCGGTTGGTGCTACGAACCGGGACCAATGCCCTGGGTATATAAGCAGGAGTTGTGAAAATTTTCACTTCTCATCTTGCAGTTGCCTCCCCGACGACGCCAACGACATCGACGCCGCTAGGCTGCCGCCCCCGTCCGCCGTCTCCGTCGCCCCTGCCTCGGCCTCGCCGCACCCTGCCCCGACCTCGACGCGCCATGCCCTGACCTTCCCGTCGCGCACGCCGAGCGCCCTGCCCCAACCTCGGCGCCGCTCGCCTGCAGTGTGAGCCCGCGCCGTTCCCCCTCCTCTCCCCCTTCCCCCCGCGCCCCAGTGCCGCCGCACGCCCGCCCCAACGCCGCCTCCCGCCCCGACGCCGCTGCCCGGCCCGTCGCCGACGACGAAGCAGGCCCCCTGTTCATATGCAAAAGTTAGGATTTTTTTATTGTAGATATGATGAAGATATTGTAGAATATGCAAATGTTTGTATGTTCATATGCAAAGAATTTTTATTTTGTTCATAGATTTTTATTTTGTTCATAGATTTTTTATTGTAATTTTGTTCATAGGATTTTTTATTGTAATTTTGTTCATAGGATTTTTTTCTGTTGTAATGTTGTTCATAGAATTTTTATTGTTTTTTCTGTTGTAATTTTGTTCATAAAGTTTTAGGATGAAAAAGAAGAAGAGGAAGAAATAAAAATTCTATGAAAAAAAGAAGAAGAAATAAAAAGGGAGGAGGAGAAGTTTCGTTTAGTTTTAGGATTATTTTAGTTTATGTTTAGTTTAGGAAGAAGGAAAAGAAAAAGATGAAGAAGAGGAGAAATAAATAAGAAGAGGAAAAAAGGAAAAAAAGAGGAGAGGAAGAAAGGAATAGATGAGAAAAAGAAGAAATAGAAAATATTCTATTTTTTCTTCTTCTCCTCTATTCCTTTCTTCTTCTCCGCTTTTTTTCTTCTTTTTCTTCTTCTTCTTCCTTTTCTTATTTTTTATCGGGTATGTCGTTGTCGATATAACCCCCTCTCAAC